>NW_027189182.1:217500-365000 GCF_040958095.1 Procambarus clarkii | reverse complement strand
TGTATTGTTTATGAATGACGCAAAAGTTGGACAGCTTTTAAATTCAATAGGGAGTGAGTTCCATGGACTGGGTCCGTTTGTTTATATATATATATATATATATATATATATATATATATATATATATATATATATATATATATATATATATATATATATATATATATATATATATATATATATATATATATATATATATATATATATATATATATATATATATATATATATATATATATGTATATATATATAAATAAAAGAAAATATATATAAAAAAAATCCAACCTGAAGTTCATGTCTTCTTTACCCAACAAAGTCTCATCCGTTTATCAAAGAATTTTTAAATATATTTTCATATATTGATTTATTGGGGTTCTATTACATGGCCAGGAACAATTTCAGATCCGGATTAACATTAAGAAATATTTTTTTGTACATTTATATAGAACAATTTCTTTAGTATTTTACCATCCATGTATTTAAAAGCAATTATGAAGTTAGAAAAAGTAGCATAGGCTCCTCGCACAACATTCTTTACGTGGTCCTCAGGTGATACTTTTCTATCTAGAACCATCCCTAGATCTCTTTTTTTTTATCAGAATTTTTTAAGGATTTCTCACATAATTTATAGGTTGTGTGGGATCTATGTTCTCTTATTCCACATTCCATAACATGACATTTATTCACATTAAATTCCATTTGCCAAGTGGTGCTCCATACACTTATTTTGTCCAGGTCATCTTGAAGGGCATGCCAATCATCTAAGTTTCTTGTTCTTCCTATTATCTTAGCATCATCAGCAAACATGTTCATATAATTCTGTATTTAATCTGGTAGATTGTTTATGTAGACAATGAACATCTTCGGTGCAAGATCTGAGCCCTGTGGTACTCCACTTGTAACATTTCTCCAGTCTGATACATTGCCTCTGATTACTGCCCTCATTTTTCTATAAGTCAGAAAAGTTTTCATCCATGTTAGAATCTTACCTGTCACCCCTCCAATATTTTCCAGTTTCCGGAACAACCTCTTTATGTGGAACTCTATCAAAAGCGTTTTTTAGGTCCAGATAGATGCAGTCAACCCAACCATCTCTTTCTTGTAAAATCTCTGTTGCTCGATCATAGAAACTGAGTAAATTCGATACACCGGATCTTCTAGATCAAAAACCATACTGTCTGTCTGATATTATATCATTTCTCCCCCAGTGTTCTACCCATTTAGTTTTTGTTACTTTTTCCAGTATTTTGACTATTACACTTGTCAATGATACAGGTCTATAATTGAGTGGGTCTTCTCTGCTGTCACTTTTGTAGATTTGAAGTATTGTGTTTGTGTGTGTAGCATGTGCATTAATTCAAGTAGAGTGGCTGTGTGTTATCTGTAGCTGCAGCTGTAGAGAAACACAATTTTTGTTTAATGAGGATATATATTATATTCAGGTTTTCCTTATTTTCAGTTCACATTCAGGAAAATCAAAATAGGAAGATCAGGGAAGCAAAAGACAAGAATGTAGAGCAAGAGGATAAGTCCTTGAAAAAAATGAAGAAACACCGACTTTCTCAAGATACAACTGTGACAAGTAATCAAAACTCATTCTTCGATTTCTAAGCAAAACTTGTACTCACCTAGTTGTGTTTGCAGGGGTTGAGGATTGGCTCTATGGTCCCGTGTTTCAACTGTCAATCAACTGGTGTATATATTCTTAGGCCATTCCTGCAGTTTGTCCAGTTTTAGTTATAAATTTTAAAGATTTAAAAATTGTAAAATAATATAAACTTAATGGTAATTTAAGTAATGAAAACTTATTGGAACTTAAAGTAAAAATGAACTAGAATAATTAATAACAATGGATGACCAATAAAAGTCAAAAAGCAATTATGAAATCTATAAAATGAATAGCTTACTTACTATAATTTAATAAGTACACTATAGTTTAATATTAAAGTTACACTAAAACACTAAAACAAAATGTGGTAGATTAAATTGAGATACACTCAGGTACACTGGATGATAAAGTTTATACTAGAGGACACAGGCAAAGCCAGTGTACTATGGAACATGGAAGTAAAAAAAGAAAAAAAAGACAATAATAAAGAAGACCCATTTTTTTTTTTAAGTTAAAACCTTTTAGAAGGAAAGGCAGAGCTAAAGTACACATTGGTAGTTAAATGAGGTTATAATTTGAACTCTGGTTATTCAGCAGCTATCCCACAGTCATTCAGGAGAATTGAGGTGAGCTTCAGTTGTTATAAAATAGGTTTTTCCAGTGTCAGTCCCCCTAGCTATAATTGTATTGTCTCCCACAAAACAATATTTAATTACAGAGGAATTTTTCCAGAAACCCCGCAGTTTAAATAAGAGATTTTGTCTGAACCTGGTCAGACATTTACTCACATAAACATTTGATTTACTAGAGAGTGCAGATTTGAAAAGGTCTGACTTGCGGAAGCAGCTATCTAGTTTAACTCAAATTCTCCTGTTATTTATACCCTCCTGTTGATTTGATACCCACTCTATAAGCTGATTTGATGTCACTAGTTTTGATTGAATATTTTGATCATATCTTGGATATTTTGATCTTTGGGGAATATATTTCCATATTTGGATCATACCTTGGATCATTTGGTCTTGGGGGAAAGACAATCATGCATTCATTCATTAATTCATGATGGTCTTGGGAGAAGTTTGTGAATGAATGAATGGAGGTTTTGAGGAGGCTTCAAGTGTGCTTTTTGGACCTGGCGAGTCTTTGGTTCCTGTCCCATCTCAAGAATATCTGATCATATATTCAAAGCTCTTTTTGTTGTTTGGCAGTCTACCAGCTGTCAACTATTTGTTGTGATGTGTTTTGTTAATATATATTTTGTTTAGAATATACTGTATGGAAACCAGGGATACAAATATTGTATAGCTACAAATATAAAAAAAAAAATTAAATATAAAGTACTTGTTATATATTCTCAAATAATTATTATATAAGTGTGCAATGAATTGATGTGTGCTGTATTTGCAGAGCATCAAATCATGTAGATGGTAGGGCAAGTACCTTGAGGTGCTTCCGGGACTTAGCGTCCCCGCGGCTCGGTCGTCGACCAGGCCTCCTGGTTGCTGGACTGATCATCCAGGCTGTTGGATGCGGCTGCTCGCAGCCTGATGTATGAGTCACAGCCTGGTTGATCAGGTATCCTTTGGAGGTGCTTATCCAGTTCTCTTGAACACTCTGAAGGGTTTGCCAGTTATGCCCCTTATGTGTAGCGGAAGCGTGTTGAACAGTCTCAGGCCTCTGATGTTGATAGAGTTCTCTCTCAGAGTACCTGTTGCACTTCTGCTTTTCAGTGGGGGTATTCTGCACATCCTGCCATGTCTTCTGGTCTCATGTGATGTTATTTCTGTGTGCAGGTTTGGGACCAGCCCCTCTAATATTTTCCACGTGTAAATTATTTTGTATCTCTCCCGCCTGCGCTCAAGGGAGTACAGATTTAGGCTCTTTAGTCGGTCCCAATAGTTTAGATGTGTTACTTTTTTTACTGAGTAATAATTTTTACTGATGGTTTACTGAGTGGATTCTAGCAGTAAAGATTCTCTGCACGCTCTTCAGGTCAGCAATTTCTCCATCTTTAAAAGGGGCTGTCATTGTGCAGAAGTACTCCACTCTAGAGAGCACAAGCATTTTGAAAAGTATCATCATCGGTATAGGATCTCTAGTGTGAAAAGTTCTTGTTATCCAACCTGTCATTTTTCTTGCAGTTGTGACGGCTACTTTATTATGTTCTTTAAAGGTAAAGTCTTCAGACATGAGTACACCCAGATCCTTGACATTGCCTTTTCGTTCTATGTTATGATTTGCCCGAGATTTTTACGTGGTTGCCGTTTTTATATTTTCATTTTGTCCATAGCGCATGAGCTGGAACTAATCTTTGTTAAACACCATATTATTTTCTGTAGCCCATAGAAAGACCTGATCTACATCTGATTGGAGGTTTGCTGTGCCCTCTATGTTGCCTACTCTCATGAAGATCCTAGTGTCATCTGCAAAGGATGATACAGTGCTATAGGTTGTGTTCTTGTCTATGTCCGATATGAGGATGAGAAAAGGTACTGGAGCAAACACAGTACCCTGGGGGACTGAGCTCTTCACGGTTGATGGGCTGGATTTTATTTTGTTGACTATTACACATTGTGTTCTGTTAGTCATGAAATTGTAGATCCATCTACCTATTTTTCCGGTAATTCCTTTTGAACGCATTTTATGTGCAATAACACCATGGTCATTTATCAAAAGCTTTTGCGAAATCTTTGTAAATTACATCAGCATTTTGTTTGTCTTCCATAGCATCTAATGCCATATCATAGTGGTCCAGCAACTGCGACAGGCAAGAGCGCCCTGTTCTGAAACCATGTTGTCCGGGGTTATGCAGATGCTGTGATTCCATGTATTTTGTGATCTTACTTCTTAGCACTCTCTCAAAAATTTTTATGATGTGCGATGTTAGTGCTATCGGTCTAATTTTTTGCCCCTGCCTTATTTCCTCCTTTATGAATTGGTGCTATCTCTGCTGTTTTTAGTATATCAGGGATAACGCCAGTATATAGGCTTTGTCTCCACATAATGTGGAGGGCCTGTGATAGTGGTTTTTTACAGTTCTTGATGAATATGGAGTTCCAAGAATCCGGGCCTGGTGCAGAGTGCATAGGCATACTGTTTATGGCATCTTCAAAATCCAGTGGGGATAGGGTGACGTCTGATATATGATTTGATGTTGGTATCATATCCATGAAAAACTCATTTTGGTTAGAAATCTTTAGTGCGTTTAATGGCTCGCAGAAAACAGTCGTATTGCTTCCTCAGTAGCTCGCTCATTTCTTTGTTGTCATCGGTGAAAGTTCCATCTCCCTTTCGCAGGGGCCCGATACTAGATGTGGTTTTTGATCTTGATTTTGCATAGGAGAAAAAATCTTTCGGATTCCTCTCTATTTCACTGATGGCCTTTTGCTCTCTTTGCCTCTCCTGGGTTTTGTATGATTCTTGTAGCTTGAGTTCAATTGTTTCTATTTCTCTACATAACCTTCTTCGCCGTTCTTGAGATAGGGCGCGACTCTCAAGTTGTTCCGCGATTCGCTTTCTTTGCCTATATAGGGAACGACGTTCTCGTTCCAATCTGCATCTCTTCCTCTTTTTTCTTAGGGGTATACGGTTTAAACATATTTTTAGTGCTACTGAGCTTATTTTTTCCAGGCACTGGTTCAGATATGCATTTTCTAGCTGTTCTTCCCAGTTTATTTCTGTGCAGTCCTTGTTTATTTGCTCCCAGTTTATCTGTTTATTATTGAAGTTGAACTTGCTGAAATCTCCTCCACCGGGAATCTGGACTGGTTTTGAAGGTCTATTCCCCATGGTTGTCATAACTTCAATTAAGTTGTGATCTGAGTAACAGGTATTTGTAATCATTATGTTTCTGATCAATTCATCATTATTAGTGAAAATGAGGTCCAGCGTGTTCTCCTTCCTAGTTGGTTCTACTATTTGCTAGTTTAAGGCAAACCTGTCGCACATCCGTAGCAGGTCATTTGCATGTGCCTGTTCATTTAGGCTACTTCCTGGTATTCTTTCTGATATTACTGTATTAGCCAGGTGCTTCCATTTCAGGTGCCGTAGGTTGAAGTCTCCAAGCAGGATGATGTTCGGAGCTGGATTTGTGAGGTTTTCCAAGCAGTGTTCTATTTTCATTAGTTGGTCTTTAAACTGCTGAGGGTTTGCCTCCGGTGACTTATATACAAGGACAATAAGTACATTTAGGATCTCTATTTTGATTATCAGCACTTCCACCATATCATTTGAGGTGTTTAGCAGCTCAGTACAGATGAGTGTGTCTTTGATGTAGAGGCTGACCCCACCCTGAAGCCGGTGTTTCCTATCACATATGAAAAGATTGTACTCTGAGATCCATATTTCACCATCATGGTAGTCCTTTGTGTGGGTTTCTGTTAGGGCTGCAAACACTGCATTTGCCTCATGAAGGAGACCATCTATAAAGTGAATTTTGTTGGATTTGCGTGTTTTTATACCCTGGATGTTGGCAAATATAAATGATGTTATTGTGTTAGTGAAAGTGCTGGATGCCTTACTTCGTGATAATATCTGAGGCTCTGGTAAGGAGGCCACTGTGTTTGCGTCCTCTCTAGCATTTGACCGAGTTGGTGGTAGAGTCTGGTCGTTTTTAGCCATTCTTCTCTTCCTCCTCTTGCTAAAAAATTATCCCGGTCGATGGAGTAGTGGGTGTTTTCATAGTGGCAGTGTTGCTACCACGTGTCGCACTCTTAATTTGTTTTGTTCACTTGTTAGATTGCATTACTTGCATTTTCCCACTAGTTATCTTACAGTAGAGGTAATTACCTAAGTGTAATTACCTAAGTGTAGTTACAAGATGAGAGCTACGCTCGTGGTGTCCCGTCTTCCCAGCACTCTTTGTCATATAACACTTTGAAACTACTGACGGTCTTGGCCTCCACCACCTAACTTGTTCCAACCGTCTACCACCCTGTTTGCGAAAGTGAATTTTTCTTATATTTCTTCGGCATCTGTGTTTAGCTAGTTTATATCTATGACCTCTTGTTCTTAACGTTCCAGGTCTCAAGAAATCTTCCCTATCCATTTTATCAATTCCTGTTACTATTTTGTATGTTGTGATCATATCACCTCTTTTTTTCTGTCTTCTAGTTTTGGCATATTTAATGCCTCTAACCTCTCCTCGTAGCTCTTGCCCTTCAGTTCTGGGAGCCACTTAGTAGCATGTCTTTGCACCTTTTCCAGTTTGTTGATGTGCTTCTTAAGATATGGGCACCACACAACTGCTGCATATTCTAGCTTTGGCCTAACAAAGGTCGTGAACAATTTCTTTAGTATATCGCCATCCATGTATTTAAAAGCAATTCTGAAGTTAGACAGCGTGGCATAGGCTCCTTGCACAATATTCTTTATGTGGTCCTCAGGTGATAGTTTTCTATCTAGAACCACCCTTAGATCTCTTTCTTTATCAGAATTCTTTAAAGATTTCTCACATAATATATAGGTTGTGTGGGGTCTATGTTCTCCTATTCCACATTCCATAACATGGCATTTATTAACATTAAATTCCATTTGCTAAGTGGCGCTCCATGTACTTATTTTGTCCAGGTCTTCTTGAAGGGCATGACAATCATCTAAGTTTCTTATCCTTCCTATTATCTTAGCATCATCAGCAAACATGTTCATATAATTCTGTATACCAACTGCTAGATCATTTATGTAGACAATAAACATCACTGGTGCAAGAACTGAACCCTGTGGTACTCCACTTGTGACATTTCTCCAGTCCGATACATTGCCTCTGATCACAGCCCTCATTTTTCTATCAGTCAGAAAATTTTTCATCCATGTTAGAAGCGTACTTGTCACTCCTCCAATATTTTCCAGTTTCCAGAACAACTTCTTATGTGGAACTCTGTCTAGTGACTGTGTCTAGTTTGGTGTCTAGAGGTGTCTAGTTTCTGTGTCTGGGCACTAGTTACCTGAGTACATTACACCTGCTTGATGGGGTTCTGGGAGTTCTTCTACTTCCCAAGCCCGGCCCAAGGCAAGGCTCAAATTGTGAGTGTTTTGTCCACCAGGCTGTTGTTTTAGCGGCCCGCAGGGCCACATACCCACCACAGCTCGGCTGATCTGGAACTTCTCTTAGAAAACAGTCCAGTTTTCTCTTGAAGATGTCCACGGTTGTTCCGTCAATATTTCTTATAGTCGCTGGGAGGACGTTGAACAACCACGGACCTCTGATGTTTATACAGTGCTCTGATTGTGCCTATGGCACCTCTACACTATTTGGAAGAATACACACACACAGTGGGTACTGGGGTGGGCCTACCTCAAAATGGCCCCTTGGTAAAAGTAAACCAATTTTAACTCAAATAATCTATGCTAGGATTCTTGGAAACCATTGTGGCACCACAATTGCCCTTCTTGGTCTCTGTCTACCGATTGTTGTAATGCCTGGTGGCCTCTGTCTACAGACTACTATGGTTCCAAATTTCTGTGATTTTGGTGTTTTGTTTTTTGCAAGAAATATATATTTATTATATATGTTATGTTTTCCACATTTTCAGCACATCAGTGTCTACTTACTGCTGAAGCAAGTACCTTCATCAGGGTTCCCAAAGATCATATCTTAGAAGGGTCGAAGACGTCCATTATTTTGAAGCCATCAAATAAAAAAGAAGAAAGAAATAATTTGAAGATAGTCAAGAAGGAAGATGAATCTGTTGGAAAAGGGCAAGTCATGATGGGTCAGAAGAAAATAACGCACTATTTGTCTGATAGCAGATAATAAACTATTTTTTGATAATGTAATTGAGTCAGAGGTGACTCCCATCAATCTTACTTCCTTTACAGAAAAATAAATTTAAACAAAATGTTATTTATGTAAAATATGATTTATTTTTGTAATAAAATCAATAAACTTTATGTAATTAAGTCAGAGGTGACTCCCATCAATCTTACTTCCTTTACAGAACAATATAATTTCTAAGAAAAAATTCCTAAGTATTTTTGTAACATATATGATATATTTTTTTAATAAAATCAATAAACTTGTGTTTAAAGTCAGTAGTCTATATATTAATTTATCAATCCATCCTTGTGCAGTATGTGCAGTACCACAGCCTGGGTGTGGTACTGCACATACTGCACATGTGTGCTTCTCTCAGAAGTACCTGTAGCACCTCTGCTTTTCAACGGGGGTATTCTGCACATCCTGTCATACCTTCTTGTTTCATGTGATGTTATTTACGTGTGCAGGTTATTTCTGTGTGATGGTTGTAATTTCAGATTTTTGTTGATTAATTTGGAATAGGGGTAATTAAGGGTGGTGGGTCCCCAAGCACAGTTATATATATATATATATATATATATATATATATATATATATATATATATATATATATATATATATACTTTGGTAGCAGTCTTTCCTTTAGACATATATTAATAAATATGACCGGAAAAGTAAGATTAATAATTCTAACACGAATTTTCTCAATATTTCTTATGTTTCTTTTCACTGTTGATGGTAACTGAAAAATCCATTCTCCAAAATTCATTTTTATTTCTAGTCTGACGCGATACTTGAACGCGTTTTGTAATAACTTATTACATTTTCAAAGAATTTTAGTTTACACACACACAACTATAACCTGCAAACACTAAACAGAGTTCTTACTTATGCTATGGTTTAAACAGCTTTCATTTTATACCCGCATATCACCTCACCCAAAATGACGAGGTCGTGCGATGACGATGACGACGAGGTCGTGGGAGGAGGAAAGGAAGGCTGGTAGAGCAATTTGGGAGGCTGTGTGGTCACTAAGGCCGCTGAGTCTTACAGGAAGGGTTGCTTGCTCCCACTGAGAGTCGTCCAATGGCAGGTTAAGGACTTTCACCAGCATGGACATCAGAAGGGTGTCATACACATTTAACTTAGGGCTGCTGTAGGATGGAGAACATCTCAGAAAGTAGGTCAACTTAGGGAGAGACAGGCATCTTGTGAGGAGAAAGAGAGCATCATGGGCATCAATCTTGTCAATCCTGTCCAGCATTCTCTTTAGATCAGTGATTTTTGCATCCAGGACCTCCTTGATTTCTCGTGGGCCAATGGGGGCACCCAAGAGAGTGCAGTCTGGTGGCTCGACAACGAGAATTTCTGGAACATTTTGTATTTGCCCAGTGATGTCTGGATTGCGGGAGATTATTTCACATTTGGACGCATTGAGAACTAGGCCTAAGGCTGCTCCCTGCTCCTGGATTTTCCTTATATCCTCCAAAATGGTTTCCAGGGTTCCAGCGAGAGTGCCATCATCCAGGTACCAGATGTTTAGCTCGCTTGTCAGACTATCAATGACCTCTTTGATAGCTAGGCAGAAAAGGAGGGGGGCTAAGGGGTCACCTTGTTGGACACCTTCACAGGAGTTTATTTCATGCTCCTATCTATATATATATATATATATATATATATATATATATATATATATATATATATATATATATATATATATATATATATATATATATATATATATATATATATATATATATATATATATATATATATATATATATATATATATTTAAATATATTTCTATATTTTTATATATATTTATATATATATTTATATATATATTTATATATGTCGTACCTAGTAGCCAGAACGCACTTCTCAGCCTACCATGCAAGGCCCGATTTGCCTAATAAGCCAAGTTTTCATGAATTAATTGTTTTTCGACAACCTAACCTACCTAACCTAACCAAACATTTTCGGCTACCTAACCTAACCTATAAAGATAGGTTAGGTAGGGTTGGTTAGGTTCGGTCATATATCTGCGTTAATTTTAACTCCAATAAAAAAAATTTACCTCATACATAATGAAATGGGTAGCTTTATCATTTCATAAGAAAAAAATTAGAGAAAAGATATTAATTCAGGAAAACTTGGCTTATTAGGCAAATCGGGCCTTGCATAGTAGGCTGAGGAGTGCGTTCTGGCTACTAGGTACGACATATATATATATATATATATATATATATATATATATATATATATATATATATATATATGTCGTACCTAATAGCCAGAACGCACTTCTCAGCCTACTATTCAAGGCCCGATTTGCCTAATAAGCCAAGTTTTCATGAATTAATGTTTTTTCGTCTACCTAACCTACCTAACCTAACCTAACCTAGCTTTTTTTGGCTACCTAACCTAACCTTACCTATAAATATAGGTTAGGTTAGGTTAGGTAGGGTTGGTTAGGTTCGGTCATATATCTACGTTAATTTTAAATCCAATAAAAAAAAATTGACCTCATACATAGAGAAAAGGGTTGCTTTATCATTTCATAAGAAAAAAATTATAGTAAATATATTAATTCAGGAAAACTTGGCTTATTAGGCAAATCGGGCCTTGAATAGTAGGCTGAGAAGTGAGTTCTGGCTACTAGGTACGACATATATATATATATATATATATATATATATATATATATATATATATATATATATATATATATTTACATATATATATATTTGTGTGTATATCACGATATATATATATATATATATATATATATATATATATATATATATATATATATATATATATATTTATATATATATATATATATATATATATATATATATATATATATATATATATATATATATTTATATATATATATATATATATATATTTACATATATATATTTATGTGTGTATATCACGAAAATAAACACGTGATTAAGAATGTGACAATGTCAGACCACGGAGGAAAAATGAAACAGGAATTTCTTTAAGTACTTTCGTATATTAAATACATCTTTAGAAGGTCATTTTACAGATCGAGTGATGGGTATAAATAGGCAGGAGAGAGTGGTGAAGTAAGGTGAGGTACAATACTTGGACAACGCAGACGGCCCATTGGGCCATCTGATGGGCCAATGGGCCGTCTGCGTTGTCCAAGTATTGTACCTCACCTTACTTCACCACTCTCTCCTGCCTATTTATACCCATCACTCGATCTGTAAAATGACCTTCTGAAGATGTATTTAATAAACGAAAGTACTTAAGGAAATTCCTGTTTCATTTTTCCTCCGTTGTCTGACAGTCATATATATATATATATATATATATATATATATATATATATATATATATATATATATATATATATATATATATATATATATATATATATATATATATATATATGTCGTACCTAGTAGCTAGAACGCACTTTTTGGCCTACTATTCAAGGCCTAATTTGCCTAATAAGCCAAGTTTTCCTGAAATAATATATTTTCTCTAATTTTTTTCTTATGAATTGATAAAGCTACCCATTTCAATATGTATGAGGTCAATTTTTTTTTATTGGAGTTAAAATTAACGTAGATATATGACCGAACCTAACCAACCCTACCTAACCTAACCTAACCTATCTTTATAGGTTAGGTTTGGTTAGGTAGCTGAAAAAGTTAGGTTAGGTTAGGTTAGGTAGGTTAGGTAGTCGAAAAAACATTAATTCATGAAAACTTGGCTTATTAGGCAAATCGGGCCTTGCAAAGTAGGCTGAGAAGTGCGTTCTGGCTATTAGGTACGACATATATATATATGTATATATATATATATATATGTCGTACCTAGTAGCCAGAACTCACTTCTCAGCCTACTATGCAAGGCCCGATTTGCCTAATAAGCCAAGTATTCAGGAATTAATATATTTTCTCTAATTTTTTTCTTATGAAATGATAAAGCTACCCATTTCATTATGTATGAGGTCAATTTTTTTTTATTGGAGTTAAAATTAACGTAGATATATGACCGAACCTAACCAACCCTACCTAACCTAACCTAACCTATCTTTATAGGTTAGGTTAGGTTAGGTAGCCGAAAAAGTTAGGTTAGGTTAGGTTAGGTAGGTTAGGTAGTCGAAAAACAATTAATTCATGAAAACTTGGCTTATTAGGCAAATTGGGCCTTGCATAGTAGGCTGAGAAGTGCGTTCTGGCTACTAGGTACGACATATATATATATATATATATATATATATATATATATATATATATATATATATATATATATATATATATATATATATATATATATATATATATATAATTTTTTTTTAAACCTAAAAGGGGTACCACCTCTTGTGCAAGTGTAGGGACACAGCCACGGAGAAGAAAATAAAGAGTACTCAGAGAAGACCTTGTGGATCCTCACTGAACACTTTCATCTTGTCTACCACCCTATTCTTTTAGTATGTGTGTAACTTTATTATAATATTTCATTACACAAAAAGGGTTACAACATTGGTTACATGCTTTGAACAAGGCTACTCATCACAGGTTCTAGAGTTCCTCCAGCTCTTCAGATGGCAGGCTAGAGCCATGGATGCAGTGAGCATTTCCTCTCTGGATCGCCACACTAAGGCGCTGAAAGTGGAGCAATGGGTCAAAATTGTAGTGGTGATCAAGATCTCTAGATTAAGAGGCCAATACTGTCACCATGGTGACACTGTTGGGCAGCGCCACTCATCCTGTGACTGGACTCACCAATACTGTCCATCCCAATAATGTCACTATGAATATAGTGACAGTATTGGGCAGTGCCACTCATCATGTGAGTGGACACACCACCATAGGAGCTTGCCAATAGGAAGCAAACCCTTCATCGTTCATCCTGTCACTTGTACCCAGACACAGCTGGGACTTTCTTAACTGTCTCAAGTGAACAGCTTTGCAAACAAAAAAATTAACATTCGTCAACCTTTTAAATTGTACGTTATCTTGCGGGTGCAAAATGGGAAAATATTTTAAGAACAGTATGTATATGTGACAACCACATTTGTCCTGATAATTTTTTTCAAGCTGGAGTTTAAAAGTTCTTGAGAATTTTTTAGCGTTTACGATTTCTTTGGGTAGGCGGTTTCAATGGGGTTCTTAACCCTATGGATTCAAAAGCATCTGCTGTTACTCCTACATTGTGGCTTGTTGAGCTTGAAACCTTTGCTCTTTGTTCGTGTTACATCAGACCTTTTGAAGAAATTGAATGAATCAATATCCTCCAAATTGTTCAGTATTTTAAAGGTTTCGCTCTATTACTCTCTCATTTCCATATCTCTATGCATATGGATTAGATTTAGATTTTGATTAGATTTTCAATTCAGGTAAAGGTACATACATTGCAGATGAGTTACAAAGGGAAAGACAAGGGCTAGCGTTCACTAGCTCTATTGGAATAGAAACATCTGCAAGACAAGTGTTGGCAAAAATGCAGATAACTAAGGGGACAGAGCCCGGCCTGCGGCTCACAAAGACCCCCAGGGTAAGGCTGAAGAACTAATACACAAGTTGAGTGATGCAGCATCATCCTCCTCCCTCCCTGCAGAAGAAAGCAGGGAACAGCCCCTCCGACAAAATGACAGAAGGATTAGGATAACAAGAGCACAATCTAGTGATGACGAGTATGAGGAACCAATCACAGCCCAGGAAGTAGAGGGGGCTATGAAAAGGATAAAATTACAGCACCTGGTGAGGATGGCATCACCTACGACATACTCAATGCACTGGTGAAGTGTCTGGGAACTCAATACTCCACCTGTTTAACAAGTCATTCCCAAGTGGAGTGTTGCCCACACAATGGAAACATGCAATATTTGTTCCCATACAGAAACCCAATGACCCTGGCAATTACAGACCTTTCAGTCTCATGTCATGCACTTGCAACATGTTCGAAAGGATCATCCGAAACCGACTATTGCACAAAATACGTAGGTTAGGGGATGTGGGTCAATGGATTTGTAAAAGGACGGAGCACAGCAAATTGTATAGTTAATTATCTGCCTAATGACACAGCTAAGTACTCCCAATAAACTCTCTCCTTGGGGCAAATATTTTAAATTTAAAATACAATACCTAAAGCCACTAATACGCATAGCGTTTCGGCCAAATATATACGAAGTAAAACCCAAACAAAAACCCATTACAGCAGAGTAGGACCCATAAAAGATGAGACTAACAATGTTAAGTTGCACGATAAAAGGGCAGCAAACACACTGAATGAATACTTTACATCAGTGTTCACACTAGAAAGCTTGAATGACATCCCATCACCCACACAAATGTTTGTCGGAGGTAAAGAGAATGAATTAAGGGAAATACCAATTACACGCTACACAATCAGGAAGAGCATTGACAAACTAAAAGACTCAAAAGCCCAAAGTGTGAAAATGTATTTCAGTCCCAAGTCGTAAAGGAACTGAACTGGCAAATTCACTATGTTTGTCAGTGAAACTCCTTTTCAGAAAATCCCTGGACCATGGAATAGTTGAAGGTGTTTATAAATCTTGTTTATCTGTATCTTTTGCTACCCAGTCTCCCAATCTTTATGTACCCATTCTGAACATCTTTACCATTGTGATCATTGCTGTCTTATATGTGCTGTCAATCTGCTGTATGGTGTCTATTAATCTTGTTTAAATTACTAATCAAGCTGTCAATGTAATCAATCACAGCTTTAATATAACAATGTGCTTTAATATACTTACTTATCTCTCTCATCTCATTTTTCTCTTGTATTGTATCTTTATCATTTATCAATTCTGATTGAAATTACCTACTTAAAATTATCTGCTAGATTAAGGACCTGCCCGAAACGCTGCGCGTACTAGTGGCTTTACAAGAATGTAAATACTGTACTATCCAATGTATTCTCACAAACCCAATGTACCTTCTTGTATATATATAAATAAATAAATATATTTATATATATATAAATATATATATATATATATATATATATATATATATATATATATATATATATATATATATATATATATATATATATATATATATTGTGACGATAATCTCCTTCAAGAGATTGAGCCTGCTCTTCCCTCCACAATTACGTGGAGTGGTTATATAAAACGACTATGGAAGACATGTCCAACAATGACAACAACACCAGCAAGGCTTGCCAGGGTGAGCAAAACGTATGCAGCCAGCCACCTGTTCGGACTCAAACCACCAAACTACATGTTGATCGCTGCCGGCTCCGCTGATTGGTCGCCGGTCTGGCTGCACCTGCACTCGCCCCCCCATACTACTTGATGTCTGGGGTCGCCCCAACCTCAGACCTCAGAATGTTCAGTGCTCTCGTTGTCACCACTCCTCCCGGCTAGACGCTAGCGTGTACTGAGAGAAGTGGTGGCTTAAAGCCAATATTCCAACACCTCCCATTTACTTTTGTATTGCACTTCTTGTTATTTTGCCTTAACGTAACTTTTCATTGTGTCATCTAATTATTCTTATTATTTTGATTGATTGATTTTATTATAAGAATTTGTTTGTGCATTTTATTCATGTTTTGATTTATTTAACGTAATTAAAATTTCATTGTTAAAGTTTACTTGTGTTTTGTGTGTCTTCTCCTTACCTTACCACAGACGAAGTTCCAGTTTTCTATTTTTTTTTTATAACTATGTGACGAGGCCATACCCCTAGCCTTAAACAGCCGAACTCCAACGCGTTACCGTCACAAGTTATATGGGGGCCTGTCCTAGGAGCTTCACTCAGGTACTGATGCCAAGTGGTAATTTATGGTAAGCGTATTTAACTTTGTTAACGTAGCTTTACTATTTTTCATATTCAATTTCATTTTTTATAAGGTGCGGTGTATTGTGCATTACGAGAGTAACATATAGTGAAGGTGAGACAACTTTGGATTACGTGGTGACTGTAGGCCGCAGTCATACTCTTAATTGGTCATCTCTCCCTCCTTGTTATTACTCGTGTTTACCATCTATGTCCCTTGAATATTTCTCATTCTGACAGATCATCATATTGGTACCCTGGTACTGTGGTCTGCCCCGGGTCAAGAGTACCCAATCTTCTGCAATCTGACTGTAGGAGGACAAAGAGGGCCATAGTTCCTCTAGCTCGAACTTTAGTTGCTGAATTGGGACCTCAGCAGCAGTTCTCGTCACAAGTTGACACCTCGCACCCCTACACGTCAGTCAGAGATGATGATACATACAACGGTAGGGAATTAGCTTATTTTTTCAGAGCACAAAAGTTCGCTAATTCTGTAAGTATCATATTAAATTCAGTGGGAAAAACTTGCTTTATGTCCTATAGAGACTTGGCAAGGTATGCCTACATCCTTGGACTACCAATTTTACTTTTGAAGCATTTAACTGTTTCATTTGTTTTCGAAACTCTGTTTCATTTGTTAGTAGGATTTTCTTGCCCTTATCCTCTTACATGAGTACCGGGTACAAGATTTCCTGCGCCTTTGATTTAATCTAATCATTTAACATCTTTTATTTAACTTTAATTGTTAAAGATCACACAGGATAGGTACCAGTTGCCACGTTGTCCTGTTTCTGACATTTCACTATTGAATATTCGTGTACCTTTATTTGCTAATTTCACCATGTTTCGTCTCCAAACTCTCCGTACAAATCCAGCAGGTGAAATAGGGACTTTAAGTCGTGCCAAGAGGACTGAATTACAAACTCTTGCACATGAGTATCAACTAGAAGTTCCCTACCAAGCCAACAAAAATGACCTACACAACCTGTTGCTGGATTACTATTTAGAGCAAGGTAAGATAGACTCTGAAACTCATGAAACTTACTATATTGCAGGAAAAACTGATTTGGCAACGATGAAACTCCAATTGGAACTGGCCAAGATTGAACGTGAGCAGCAAAGGGAAGCCCTCGAACAACAAGAACGAGCAGCTGCCATACGAAGGGAAGAACAAGAACGTGAGATTGCCTTACTCCAGGAGCGGGAACGCATACGGCTTGAAACCAAACAACGCGAGTTGGAAATGCAACGTGAACATGACAAGCAACAAGCAACTCTGGCTCTAGAGTGTCGTCAACGTGAAATCGCCTTGGAAACTTCCCACTTCACTCAACGCCAACAAGCTACTGCCAATCTTCCCGTCAGTTTTAATATATCACATGCAAGTAAGTTAATGCCATCCTTTGTAGAAGCAGAAGTTGATGTGTTTTTCACCACCTTTGAAACCCTTGCTAATCAACTCAGTTGGCCTGTCGACCAATGGGCCACACTTCTCAGAGTCCATCTTACAGGTAGAGCTGCAGTCACACTCAGTACTTTGGCGTCTGAGAATGACTACTACACTCTGAAACAAGCAGTGTTGGACGCCTACCTACTTTCCACAGAAAGTTATAGAAGGAAATTCCGTGACCACCTGAAGGCAAGTACCACTACCTTCCTCGAGTTTGCTAACACGAAACGGAGGTATTTCATGAAATGGCTGGAAGCAGCACATGTCTCTACTTTTACAGAACTCGTCAACCTGATGCTTGTTGAAGAATTCTTGAGACGTGTGCCGCCTCCTGTCCGCCTCTACTTAGCAGATAAAGAAGAAACCGACTACCTGAAGTGTGCTAAGTCGGCTGACACTTACAGCCTCATCCACCGGCTGACACCTGAACCATCCTCCAGTAAGAAGTCGTGGTACAGTTACGAGAAGGTGAGCCCCGATCAAGCTGGTTCACAACTGTACTGCAAGTATTGTAGACTCTATGGACATACCATAGACAAGTGTGGTAAGTCTCAATACAAGGGAACCACTGACCAACAACGACCCAAACCAACTCCTCCTAAGTCCGGTAAGCCTGTGATGAATGTTGGTGTTGATGTTAATGATCTTTCTCTTTTCAGTAACCACCTGTATACTGGAACTGTCTCTGCCAACGGTTCAAATCCGGAGGGACGTTTCAAATTGAAGATCTTGAGGGACACAGCGGCTCTACAATCGATCATCTTGAAGTCGGCTGTGCCCAACATCGTCTACACCGGGGAAACAGTCTTCATCACTGACCTCACTGCTACCACTCCATACCCTCTCGCCAGAGTCCACCTGGATTGTCCCTACGTGAACGGGGAAGTCCAAGTCGCCGTCAGGGAAAAGCCTTTTCCCATGCCTGGAGTGCAACTTCTCCTAGGCAACGACTTGGCAGAAGACCTGCAACCGACCAACCTGATCGTCATGGACAAACCCCAGGTGTGTAACTCTGTGCCAATAAACCCTATTCTTGAGTATGTTCCAGCAGAGGTTCAAGAGAGTGATGAAGCTTCTCCTCCGGTTCTCGTGACCACCCGTGCACAAGCCGCACGTCCACAGCCAGCTGACTCTACTGCTACCGCTGTCCCTCAAGACCCTCAGAAACTACCCCCGCATCTGACCAAGTTGGAGTTCCGTAAGTTGCAGAGGGAAGATCTTACTTTAACACCATTGTTTTTCCAGGCTGAGACTCAACCCGACAGTATTCCTGGGTTCTTCCTAGAGAACGACTTGCTCTACCGCAGATATAGACCCAGTAAACTGAAGGAGGAGGACGATTGGGCCAACATCGAACAACTTGTGATTCCCACCAGCCTGCGGCCCACTATTCTACACCTGGCCCACGGAGCATTCTCCCACTACGGCTTCAACAAGACTTACCATGGGATTCGTCAAGACTACTACTGGCCAGGTTTGGTAAATAACGTCAAACAGTACGTAAAACAGTGTCATACATGTCAGATGGCAGGCAAACCGAACGTCTCCATTCCCAGAGCACCACTGATTCCCATACAGGTGCCTGCGGAACCTTTCCACAGACTCATAATAGACTGTGTTGGTCCTTTACCTCGGACCAGTTCAGGTAACGCCTACATCCTAACCATCCTGTGTCCTACCACCAGATTTCCCATAGCAGTTCCAGTGAAGAACATCACGGCTGCTACGGTTATAAAACATCTATTGAAGATCTTCACTCAATACGGATTTCCCAGGGAGATTCAAAGTGACTGTGGCACCAACTTCACCAGTGATCTCTTCAAAAGGACACTGGAGGAGTTCAACATCAAACAGGTATTGTCCAGCCCCTATCATCCTGCTTCACAGGGTTCTCTTGAACGTAGTCATCAGACCATCAAAGCACTCTTGAAAAAGTTTTGTAGTGAAACCTCAAAGGATTGGGATAAGCAGATTGACCTAATAATGTGTATTTTCAGAAGTCTCCCCAATGAGTCCCTAGGAGTATCTCCTTATGAGATGCTCTACGGCCGTAAGTGCCGTACTCCCCTTAAGGCTTTCAAAGACTCTCTCAGAGATGCCACCTTCAGTGAGCATCAGAATGTGCCCCAGTTTCTTCAAAACCTTCAACACATTCTAGAGAGAGTCCACCGCTTTGCCCATGATAATCTATTGAAAGCCCAGGTGAGAATGAAGACTCATTACGACCAGACCAGCAAAGTAAGAAAATTCGAGCCGGGAGACTTCGTCCTTGCCTATTTTCCTATCCCAGGTTCACCTTTACAAAACAGATTTTCAGGACCCTACTGCGTCAAAGAGTGCAGAAACAACAACAACTACGTCATAGAAACTCCAGATAGGCGGCGGAAGACCCAGCTGTGCCACGTCAACCTCCTGAAGCAATATAATGGTACTCCTCCCACTGTCTTGACTAACTATTCCACATTCACAGAACCCTACATCCACAGTGAGACCTTCCCAGCTTCTCCTCCCGAAAGCACTGAAAAAGGGTCGGCGCTTTCTAATTCCGAAATCCTTAATGATCTTCCCAAATGCTTTCAGGATAATAATCGTGCTCCTATGCCCTCTTCTAATTCCACTCTCACCTCGTCAGATAAGCCCTTCATCCTCCATGTCGACGCCAATGGTACCGACGATGATGGTGTCGTGATGCAACAACGAGGCGAGGAGGTTCTACCTGTCAGCTACTACAGCTACAAACTGAAACCACACCAGAGGAACTACAGCACTATTGAAAAGGAGCTACTATCCATCGTCCTGAACCTCCAACACTTCGCTCCGTACCTACAAGGCGCCAGGTCTACCACCATCTTCTCAGACCACAACCCTCTCCGCTTCCTACATCAAGCCCAATTCACCAACCAGCGTCTTCTACGATGGGCTCTGTATTTACAAGACTTCAACCTGGAGATCCGCTATATCAAGGGTTCTGACAACACCATAGCCGATGCCCTCTCCAGAGTTTATGAAGTAGAAGCGACTCCATCCATTACTCCACCACATAACGACGTACTTCTTCCAGAACCGCAGGCTTCGGGGGAGAGTTGTGACGATAATCTCCTTCAAGAGATTGAGCCTGCTCTTCCCTCCACAATTACGTCGTTGTGGTTATATAAAACGACTATGGAAGACATGTCCAACAATGACAACAACACCAGCAAGGCTTGCCAGGGTGAGCAAAACGTATGCAGCCAGCCACCTGTTCGGACTCAAACCACCAAACTACATGTTGATCGCTGCCGGCTCCGCTGATTGGTCGCCGGTCTGGCTGCACCTGCACTCGCCCCCCCATACTACTTGATGTCTGGGGTCGCCCCAACCTCAGACCTCAGAATGTTCAGTGCTCTCGTTGTCACCACTCCTCCCGGCTAGACGCTAGCGTGTACTGAGAGAAGTGGTGGCTAAAAGCCAATATTCCAACACCTCCCATTTACTTTTGTATTGCACTTCTTGTTATTTTGCCTTAACGTAACTTTTCATTGTGTCATCTAATTATTCTTATTATTTTGATTGATTGATTTTATTATAAGAATTTGTTTGTGCATTTTATTCATGTTTTGATTTATTTAACGTAATTAAAATTTCATTGTTAAAGTTTACTTGTGTTTTGTGTGTCTTCTCCTTACCTTACCACAGACGAAGTTCCAGTTTTCTATTTTTTTTTTTATAACTATGTGACGAGGCCATACCCCTAGCCTTAAACAGCCGAACTCCAACGCGTTACCGTCACAATATAAATTTTGTGAGGGTACCACCTCTGGTGCCAATGTGGGGACCCATAGCCTCGGAGAAGAAAATAAAAAGTATTCAGAGGAGACCTTGTGGTTTCTCACTGAACACTAATATTATCTTCTCCTACCACCCCCATTCTTTTGTATGTACACATATATATTTTATATATATATATATATATATATATATATATATATATATATATATATATATATAGCTATATATATAGCTTTTCTCCTACCACCCCCTTCCCTTTTTTTTTTTTTTCCTTTATTGTGTATTTAAAGGTTACAAAACATACAAGACAAATGCCTAAAGGTTATGGATCTCTTGAAGCTCCTCCGCTTCTGGACAGGAACCGAGGACGCAGCAAGCATTTCCCCTCTGGATCGCCACACTGAGACGCTGAAATAAAAAACTGGAAGCCCTTGGGTCTCTGGTGACGTCAATGAGCTTGGACCCCAATTCCTTGAGAAATCCCAAGGCACTCTTGCCCCAGGGGCCATGCGTCTCAGACGCTATGGGAACAAAGAGGTATTGACCTTCCAGTCGCCTGTACTTGAGTGATTTTGCTGTTTCCCTGTGGTTGGCCGCCCCACCTGCTTGATCAGCTCCGAAGTGTACATAGGTGTCAGCCAGGGTGGATACACATGTGTAGTCCCACACCAACTGTCTACCCTCCATCCATGAGTATATGGTGATGCCATCAGGGCGAAGTGCTGGGAAATCCGGGTTTTGGTGTGGTGTATATCTTGGTGTGTGTATATATATATATATATATATATATATATATATATATATATATATATATATATATATATATATATATATATATATATATATATATATATATATATATATATATATATATATATATATATATGTACACAAACACACACACACAATGTATTTGCAACTTAGTCCTTGGTTACTATGGCAATGCATTTATATTTGTATCTCTCTAAAATAATTAGATAACATACCATTGATATTTTGGGGTATAACGTCTACAACAGAAACTGGAGGCTTCATTACTTCATAACTGCAAGGGAAAGGATTTGATGGTGTGCCTAGTAATAGAAAAAAAAACAGTAAAAAATATATTACTATAACAAGTTATTTATAATTACATTTAAGAGCATTTAGTGATTATATTTAACTGTTGACAATAATACTAATACCTAAAGCTCTGCTTTTTCTAAACGAAGTGCCAGTGTACATAATTGTCTGCCTTTTTGGGTTGTTATTTTATGAATCATAAATTGCTCGAAGCCTTGTTATCTCCTCTTCAATCTCCTTCAATTTCTTTTGGTGTTGTAAATCTTGCACACTTTTATGCAACTCATCTGAACATAGATAAAGAGCACAGAGTATTCTATGTAAAGCTGGAAAATGATATTATCCAACACAAATACGTGAAGTGTGTGAAAGCTGTATTTTAAATGCAGATGACATAAATTGCTCATTTGACAATATATGTTGGTAATCTTTACAACAATATGAAAGGGAGTAAAATATTTCCTTTAAATAAAATTAAATTAATCAATTATATGTTATTTATTTCCATATTAAACATTGTGAATAAAAATATAAGTGAGCTTACCATGTACAACAGGTATATGTTTTTTCTTTTCTGATCTCTTGATATTTGCCCGAGCCTGGCTTTCCGGCTGAGCTTTACGTTTGACATCAAAAAGCCTATAGCCACACTTGCAGACATGTTGATTAATGTTCACGATAATATTACATGAGGGACATAATCGCTGTAAAGCGTTTCTCAGGACTGAAAAATAAAGATAATTTGGGTTATGATAAACTGTGCAGTACAGTATAATTACATTATAATGTAGAACTACCTAAGCTCACCAGAAGTCACACACAATATGGGAAATCATTCATATTTGAATGATCAAATAAATGAGCAAATCATGAATGAATGATTTGAATGAGCAAATCATTCAACACAAAAGACCACATGGATAGTGAAATCTGGATCCAAAATTATAATTTATATAGATGTGACAGAGTAATAAGGTCAGGTGGAAGAGTAGGTCTGTATATTAAAGAGGAATTGGCATGAACAGTGCTCCTGAACTCAACTAATGAGGTGGTAAAGGTACTTGGAATCAGGGTTGAAAATATAAATCTAATTATTATTTTAATATACAAACTGCAAGATTCAACAGTTGAGAAATTAACTGAGCAAATCCACAAAATAGAGAATATCCTTGATAACTTAACAAACCCAGTACCAGATATTATCTTCTTTGCAGACTTCAATCTGCCCATTTTAAAATGGAGAATAGTAAAAATAACATTATAGCAGGAAATCAACCTGGAAATAACAAACTACAGGTCAGAGAACTACTGAGATTCTGTGACAAATTCTCGCTCAGTCAGCAGATTACAGAACCAACTAGGAACGAAAACACGCTGGACCTGATATTTACAAACAATGATGAGCTAATCAGCGACATTACTGTCTCAAACACTACGTACTCGGACAACATTGAAGTGAAAACTAACATTAATAATGGTAGTAGGCCTAAGAGAAACAACAAGTGAGAAGGGTTATTCAATAAATCCAATTTTAATAATAATAATAAAAGGATAGACTGGGCAAAAATAAATGGGGAACTTACAAACGTTCAATGGGAATGTGTTCTAAGTAATAAACATCATACACAAAGAATAGAAAAACAGACTTCTGAAGCCTATGAAGTCTGTCTGAAACATGTTCCTTTGAGGAAAGCCAGAAAGAGGTCCAACGTAGAAAGAAAACGCAGGCGACACTACAAAAAAAGACAAAAAAACAACGGAAATGATTAAGCAGACAACTTTTCATACAAAGAAGGAATAATTTAAACAGGGAAGATTGTAGAAATAAAACAGAGACTGAAGCATTCATATCAGATTGAAGAGAGGCAACTAGACAAAAAACCAGCGTTGAATGTAATGAAACGCCATTTTCTGGGTGAGACCCGGAGGCTCCCCGGAGCTTTACCGGCTGATATGCTAATGTCAGACTTTGGCATCAGTCATGTGTATGGAGTTCTAGGGCCTACCGGGGACCACGAGCCAGAACCTGGCCCCCTCAGAGAGGCAAGGGGAGCAATGGCCTATAGAAACCCCCGTGTGGTTGGAAGCATTCTATGTCTGCCATCGACCGGGTCAAGCATCCAGAAAGGTAAGCATTCCAAAACAAACCCCTATTCTGGTGAGAATTGCTACCTAAGCCGAACTAGTGAATAGAACTCTTCAACAGAAAACAAGGAAATTAGTATGACGTCATACGTCACCGCGCCGCTGTCTGCGCAGCTCCCCCTTCCCCGGGAGGGGGAAGGGGGAGCCCCAGACCTCCCACGCCGGCTATCCACCCATCAGTTCTGAGGCTGGATGTCAAAACACGCGAAAAACGCCGACCGGAGGGAGGGAGGGTTGCCGGGGAGCCTCCGGGTCTCACCCAGAAAATGGCGTTTCATTACATTCAACGCTGGTTTTCTGGGGGGAGCCCCGTCGGCTCCCCGGAGCTAACTACCCACAGAGGAAGGTCAAAGGGACAAAACCGGGAGGCGGACACCACGCACCCCCCAAGGAGGCGAGACAACCGGCAGCAAACGCCAACCCAAGGCGCCACAGCCCCGAAAATCCCGGGAACAACACGAGAACCACGAGCAGCAAGGCCCCTGCACGAACACCAAAAATCCATGCCCGAAAGACTGCAAGGCCACGTCGCCCAGACGGCAGCGAGAGCAGCGAAGCCACGAACGCCACAGGCATGAGGGAAGAACACAGGCAGCTTAGCCGCAAGAACACGGCTGACCACCCAGGACACCATCACCCGCGAACCGGGAAGAACAGAACCGGATCAACGCAAAACGTGCTCCGGACCCAAACGCCGTGGCACGCAAACAACAGCGGAGGGCCGCCACTGAACACAAAAACGACACACCCCTGGCCCGACCAACGAAGCACCAAGAAACCCTGGACCCCTCCAGAATGCAGCAGCCCCACCCCGCGCCAGAAAAGATGGAGACTGCTGCCATCAAACAACCAAAACACTAAAACCGAAGGAGCAAGAAAACTCGGCGAACCGACCCCCAGAGGCAAAGGCCCAAAGGAAAGAGCCGACGAAAAAACACACCGGAACCGAAGGGGCACTACCAACCGAGGAGAAGACAGAGCACGCTGACCAGAGACCAGGATGGTGCAAGCGGCGCACGAACAGGCCGGAGGTGAAATGACGCACAAGACAGCTGACTAACGGTGCAGAAGCAACACCAAGACCGAAAGCAAGCTGAAGCGGCTCCGCCTGCGCCACACGAAAAGAGGCGACAGCAGTTGGCAAGACGACGGCCCCCAACCCCCCACTAGAAAACCAAGCCGAGAGTAAACCAAGCTAACAAGAGGAACCACCTAAGAAGGGACAGGAAAAGGAAGGACCGCCAAAATACCCCATACTGCCGCCAAGAGAAGCATGCAGGTGGGACACCTACCACGAAGCCACCCGACCACCAACCGGAGGCAAGACCACGAGGTAGAACATAAGCAGCCCCGACAAGGCCCTCCCGAGCCCAGGAAAAAGGCGGAGCCGCGAGAAGATCTCGGGCGCGACCACCGAAACCCAGGCGGCACAAGGAGATGGAACGTCTGCCGAACAGAAAAACTCCCCGAAGCATGCAAGCCCGCCAGGAGTACAGAAACGACGGGTCCGACGCGAGACATCGCAAGAACCCCCCCCCCACCAAAAAAAAAACAACAACCGGCAGGGCAAGCTAGGAAAACCAAAGAAGGCGGAAGGGTCGCCGTCAGAACAGGACCCGAACCAAGGGGCACGAACAACTGCAACAGACCGAGACAAAGAAGCACATCACAGGACACAGGCTGACCAACGCCTAAGAACACACGCAGAACATCCCTGCTGCAGAGGAGGCAGGAAGAAAGAGCAGAAGCACAAAAAAAAAAAGGAGAACAACCAGGGGTGGACAATCAGGCAGGGACAAAAACCCCACGCAATCCTCAGGCACAAAACGGCAGCAAAGTGCCACTCCACAACCGGACACAGGAACAAGGACACGCCACCGTGAAACACGGTACCAATGCACACGTGCAGCAGCAGCAACAGGCACCACTGCAACATGCAACATGTAAATAGCAACTCCCCTCTGCAAAGGCAGAGAACGGAGCAGGCAGACCCCAGACAGGGCCAACGGAGACACGACAAAACCCTGCAGGCCCAGAAACCTGCACCAGGCGACCGACGGCGGAGAAATCCCGCTCGATACCTGCTGGATGAGGTACTGGGAGCTCTTTTACACCTCAAGCCCGGCCCAAGGTCAGGCCAGACCGGCCAGAGGATGGCCCACCAGGCAGCTGCTAGGAGCAGTCCACCGGCCCACATACCCCCACAACCAGGACGGGCCGGAACTGCCATACGAAAACAGGCCCGTGCGACCTGGAAGTCCACGGACGAACCAGCAAGAAGGCTTATGCTCGCAAGTAGGTCGTGTAACAAGCACAGACCACTGATGGTAATACAGTGTTCCCCAAAAGTGCCAATAGCACCACTGCACTCCACTGGTACTATCCCGCAAGTTCTACCAGATAGGCGGGACCCAAGAGCCAGAGCTCAAATCCTGCAAGCACAGCCAGGAGCCTCACCAGGTGAGTACAGAACCAACCCTACAACCCCCACACCTCACAACATTAAAAAAGGAGGGTCCCCTGAATGACTCCAGCATGGGTTGGACATGCACATGAGGGGGACAGGAAGGGGTGATAAAGGGACAGTCACTGGTGTGCGAACGGTCTCGTCGTACAAAAATATACCTAAATAAAGACAGGTATATAAACACCGCCGCATCCAGCGCCCGGCCAAAAGACGCCAGACCGCAGAAACTCACCTGGCGAATGGTGGCTCGAACTTGACACGACTCAACCGTGCCCAGAAGAACTTGGGAGCACCGCCAGGTGAAGACGCCAGAGCCGGACCCTGCCGGACCCGCAGGAGAACAGGGAGAGGCGAAGGAGGCGGTCCACACCCATGACACAGGGAAAACCGCGGTGTCCTCCCCACAACTGGGAACCAGGACACCCCCGGCGCGAAGGGGCACATACCGCAGCCAGGGAGAAGAACGAGAGGCGAAGCACTGTAGCAAAAAGGGCGCAAAACCCCAGCACTGAAACACCGCCCAGACCAAAACAAACTTCACGGCGTATGCTGGCCGAACCGCACACCCTCCCTGCGGGAAGGCGCCAGCCAGGACTATTGCACGAGAAAAGGAGCCAAAAGAGGAAGCAGGAACAATAAAACCGGCCAAAGAAGCAAAGAGCCCCCCCCCCCCAAAAAAAAAAGGAACCCAACCGGGCGACAAGTAGCCCAACCGGGCGACAAGTAGCCCAACCGGGCGACAAGTAGCCCAACCGGGCGACAAGTAGCCCAACCGGGCGACAAGTAGCCCAACCGGGCGACAAGTAGCCCAACCGGGCGACAAGTAGCCCAACAGGGCGACAAGTAGCCCAACAGGGCGACAAGTAGCCCAACAGGGCGACAAGGAGCCCAACAGGGCGACAAGGAGCCCAACAGGGCGACAAGGAGCCCAACAGGGCGACAAGGAGCCCAACAGGGCGACAAGGAGCCCAACAGGGCGACAAGGAGCCCAACAGGGCGACAAGGAGCCCAACAGGGCGACAAGGAGCCCAACAGGGCGACAAGGAGCCCAACAGGGCGACAAGGAGCCCAACAGGGCGACAAGGAGCCCAACAGGGCGACAAGGAGCCCAACAGGGCGACAAGGAGCCCAACAGGGCGACAAGTACTAGGAGCCGACAGACGTTCCAATAATGCGGGAAGTAGCGAAAAACCTTCCCGTACCCTCGAGAACACAGAAGCCAACACTAGTCCCGAAGGCACATGAAGGCGCAGGCGCACCCGAGATCAGAAGTCACGCAGAACCCCATCGAACGGGGAAACATGACAAAAACACCGTCCCAAAAAGCGGGGGAGGAAACATCCACCCCCAGGACAGAACCAACCGACTCAAAGGCCAAGGAACCGAGCCCGGGGAGGGGCCGACGTCCAACAGCACGTACGGCGAGTGGGGAGGAAAGACCCCACTCCGCGTAACCACAAGCCCCGCCTAGAGGGGGATAAAAACCCCCACGGGGTTTAACGGGGCCAAGGCCCCCCCCAAGTCAGCCCCTCCCCAGCCCCGGGAACCTACACGACAGGCCCCGGGGCCGAGCCGTTCCCCCAAAGCCCCGGCCGTACCAGAAAACCGGGGCAGCCGTGAAAACACTAAGGAAGGGAGCCCACTGGCAGACTCATACAACACGGCTGGAGGAACAGGCCCAAATGCCCCTGTCACCACCCCGGAAGGGGAATTCCCCGAGACTGCCCGAGTCTCAACACCACCAAACACCCCGCCCTGAACCTACAGACGGTAAGGAACCGGATGCAGGCAAGAAGGGTGAACCAGGGGAAAGACAAGGGGGCGTGGATGGAACCGAAGCAACCAACACCCCCAAGTCCCAAAACGAACTACAACGGGGCAGCCCCGGGGCTCCCGGGGAGGAAACCACGAGAACGTTGCCACCACCAAGGCTCAAGTGCAACGCCCCTGCTGCCCGCACCCGCTTTGTTAGCACAACTGGGTAACCGAGCCACAACGAGCAACCAAACTCGCAGGACACCGGGTCGAAGGTGTCACCGACCCCACAGGCAGCAGACGGAGGCAAAACAGAGAGTCACCCAGAGACAAAAGGTGAGAGCAACCCTCAAACTCGCTGGAAGCAAGGGGGGGGCTCTGGGGTCACATCCATCGGACCCGCGCGCCCCCAGGGGTTTCCCAGGGTCCCGAGCGTTTACTTTAAGAGGACTCGCGCTCAGGTAATCCCAGGCAGGGTACTGCTAACCGGCACCCAAGCTACCAAACAACTTTCTAAGAGCTGAACCCCCGGGACGTGTACACTCACGGGGACCTAGCAGGGGGTACCACCAGAAATACTCAGAACACAAGGGACACCAGGGGCAAGAACGAAGGCAGACCCCCCCCCCCCACCAGGTATATAAACAAAAGAAAAAGAAAACCCCGCAAGAGGACAGCGTACCCAAGCGGAACAGAGCCGGCCGCTATGATTGGTAAAGACAAGCTGCACAGTACCCCGCGCCCCACCAGTGCAAACACTGCCCCTTACTCTAAGGCGAACAAGGGAGACAGAACACCCTAGCACACAAAGAGCGGCCGAAAACCAAGCAGTAAACGGCCAAGCAGGGGCAGGACCCAAGGAACTTGTGGAAGGTGGCCCCAAGCCCCAAGGGCAGTACTTACAGGGCACCTAGGGAAGGGAACCCTAGGCGCATGCAGCCCGAGTACTGAAGAATCACTCCCGGCTCACGCACCACCTAGAAAACAGACACCACACTCTAGGTACAGTGCTGAAACAACCACTGGAGCCGGAGCACATAACCATTGCCTATAGCATCAGCCGAAGAACTGATGGGTGGATAGCCGGCGTGGGAGGTCTGGGGCTCCCCCTTCCCCCTCCCGGGGAGGGGGGAGCTGCGCAGACAACGGCGCGGTGACGTATGACGTCATACTAGTTTCCTTGTTTTCTGTTGAAGAGTTCTATTCACTAGTTCGGCTTAGGTAGCAATTCTCACCAGAATAGGGGTTTGTTTTGGAATGCTTACCTTTCTGGATGCTTGACCCGGTCGATGGCAGACATAGAATGCTTCCAACCACACGGGGGTTTCTATAGGCCATTGCTTCCCTTGCCTCTCTGAGGGGGCCAGGTTCTGGCTCGTGGTCCCTGGTAGGCCCTAGAACTCCATACACATGACTGATGCCAACGTCTGACATTAGCATATCAGCCGGTAAAGCTCCGGGGAGCCGACGGGGCTCCCCCCAGAAAAGCAATTCAAGAAATAAAGGAAAACCCAAAATATTTCTTCATTTATGCTAAATCATAAGAAAATATCAATGCCAATATTGGACCTATTTGTATTAGTGAAGGTTCATACATTGAGGATGACAAATTTCTAATTTGTCATAACACTAATTTTACAATTAGTGAAATCCTAAAAAAGCTGTATGAGGATATGTTTAGCACTCAGATACACAGCATGAAAGTAAAAAATCCGGACAACTTCTTTATGCGTGATATCCAAACCCCTGTAAATATAACCAATATCAACACAAGCATGGAACATTTTGAAAGAGAATTTTACAATATGCCCATGCACTCAGCCCCGGGTCCAGACTCATGGAATTTAATATTTATAAAGAAATGCAAAGTGACATTAGCACAGGCACTCAGTATAGTGAGTAGGAAGAGATTGGACACGGGGGAAATACCAGATGCGCTTAAAGCAGCAGACATAGCCTCTCTACACAAGAGAGGGAGCAAAGCACTGGCAAAGTATTATAGACCAGTTGCACTAACGTCCCACATAATAAAAGTATTTGAGATATTGATCAGGAGTCAGGTCACTACTTTCATGGAAACAAATGATCTCTACAATCCAGGCGAACATGGATTTACAGCGGGAAGATCATGCCTCTCACAGCTACTTGACCATTACGACAAAATCACTGAGGCATTAGAAGAAAAAGGGAATGCAGATGTGGTATACAGTACACGGATTTCACAAACGCATTCGACAAATTTGACCATGGAGTGATAGCACACAAAATGAGGTCAATGGGAATAACTGATAAAATAGGACGCTGGATACTCAGTTTTCTGTCAAACAGAACACAAAGAGTAACAGTCAACCATATAAAATCGAGTCCAAGAACAGTTAAAAGCTCTGTACCTCAAGATACAGTCCTTGCACCATTGCTTTCCCTTATTCTCATATCAGATATAGACTCATATACAAGGCACAGCGTTGGATCATCCTTGGCAGATAACACAAAAATCAGCTTAAAAATTACCTCTGCTGAAGATATTGAAAAACTACAAGTAGATACAGTATTAATAAAGTTTACGACTGGGCAGCAGAAAATAACATGATGTTTAACAGCGACAAATTCCAGGTACTCAGATATGGTAAAAATGAGAACCTTAAACATAATACAGGGTACAAGACACAATCAAATTTGTCCATAGTAGGAAAGTAACATGTAAAGGACTTGGGAATAATAATGTCTGACGAACTAAAGTTTAGGGAGCATAACCAAGCAAATATTGTAGCAGCCAGAAAAATGAGAGGATGGATTACGAGAACTTTCAAATCCAGGGATCCCATCACAATGGTTGTACTCTTCAAGTCACTTGTGTTGTCCCGTCTTGAGTACTGCTCAGTACTCACTTTCCCCTTCAGAGCAGGTGAAGATTGCTGAAATAGAGGGAATACAGAGAACATATACAGCATGCATAGACTCGATAAAGCACCTAAATTATTGGGATCGCCTCAAAGCTCACCAAATGTACTCACTAGAAAGGAGACAAGAGAGATAACAAATAATATACACATGGAAAATACTGGAGGCCCAGGTCCCAATAAATAAACAGTAAAATAACAACATACTGAAGTGAACAATATGGAAGAAAATGAAGAATATAACCTGTGAAGAGCAGGGGTGCCATAGACACAATCAGAGAGTACTGAATAAACATCAGAGGTCTGCGGTTTTCAACATACTCCTAGCGAGCATAAGAAATATTGCCGGAACAACCGTGGACTTCTTCAAGAGAAAACTAGATAGTTTTCTCAAAGGAGTGCCGGACCAACCGGGCTGTGGTGGGTATGTGCGCCTGCAGGCCACTCCAAGCAACAGCCTGGTGGACCCAACTCTCACAAGTCAAGCCTGGCCTACTGCCAGTCTTGCTGAGTAAAAAAACTCCCAGAACCCCATCAAGCAGGTATTGATTGCTCTTTAAATACTTAGTATAAGCAAAGATATTTAATGTTTGGTGAAGGATGGAGGGTAGGCAATCCAAGAGAGGAGGTGCATACTCTAGATGAAAGTAAACTAAGTAATACTTAATATATATTCTAAATTGGAATTTTAGGTAATAATGTACAATTTTTGGATGACAAAACAACACATCAGAAAACGAAGATGCAATGATCTTTACGTCTGTCTGGGACAATTATCAAATTGTGTAATTAATATTTTTGTGAATCATTTGCTAATTATACTCTTAGCTAAATGGATAATATGTAGCATGAAAGAATGCTTCATACACTTTTCTGTCCTGAAAATTATGATAATTTGGGCTATCATAGAGTATGCAATATGATTAAAATATACACCAAATCAAGTCGACGATCCAAGCATCGGTTAGGTTAGGTTAGGTTTGGTTTGGTTAAGTTAAGTTAGGTTAGATTTGGTTAGGTTAGATTTGGTTAGGTTTGATTAGGTTAGGTTAGGTTAGGTCAGCCTAACATATCATATTTATTCATTACTAACGTATTGCCAGGAAGCTTTGTGAAGCTTGTGAAGCTTGTGTAGCTTGTGGTAGCTTGTGGTAATTAGACAGACCTGTAATTGGGGGGAAAGGGGGGGAGGGGGGAACCTCAATATATGCCTAATTTGTAGCTTCCTGTTCTCCGACACAATGATTTATTTTACGTCAGGCTTTCAGCACAGCCGCATAAAAAAACCTGGTTATTTATTTATTAATATACGAGATGGTACACTGGGGGTTAAGAGAGAAAATAGGAATAATGATGATTTTACAATCTTGCCCGAAACGCTATGCGTACTAGTGGCTTTAGGTATTGTATGTACTACCTCTATCTATAAATCAAACAGAATGTTTGTACTGTAACTCTGCATCTATGTATATATTTTTCCTAAATAAATTATTATTATTATTGTAAAGCCACTAGCACGCATAGCGTTTCGGGCAAAGATCCCGTACCCAGAAGCTGGGTATCTTTGGTTGCCCTGTGACTACTCTTATGACATTCCCTAACTCTTATGACATTCCCTAACAGTATTGTTAAACTAATAACAATGAAGAGTAGTTCAATATTACCGGAATAATCCAACTCATGTGGCCATGTTTTTGTTGTGAAGCGCGGTCGTTCAGTTCGTATACATCATACCTTCTTACGAAGGTTAGAGTCTTAAAAATGTCTTACCATTGCTGAGAAATCATAAGATATAATTATTTACAATAATACACTGGTTGTTTTTGTTGATTTAGGGGCGATGACATGAGTAAACTGGTTATGTTGTGATGATTTAGGGGCAACGAACTGTGGTTATTAGACTATGTTTTGTACATAAGCGAAAAAACAAGATGTAATTCTTTTAATTATAACAATAATAACGACAAAAAGTTAATAATTAATGTACTTGTTAAGCAAAATTCGCAATATCTTAGTTTTCTTTAGGAAAAAAAAAGACATCTGGAAAAAGATCTGCAGACTATGTCTTACATTTTATTCCGTTATTTACACTAAAAGAACAATTAAACGTACACTATCGCCCGTGCCTGGTGCACGAGCACCAGGCACGGGCACTGGGAGCATCCCAGACACTGCCTTAATCGACTGAGATTAAGGCAGTGTTATTTTCATTCCTTTAGAACAAGGAAATCTCATTCTTAAACTGTATAATATGAGCTGCGCAATAATTTTTTGCTGATCTTCAATAAAGAAATTCTGGAGGGCTTGTGCAAGGATTAGGATGAGTTAGCCTAGTTTTTACTGTATATCCGTTTCTGGTTACTCAAGGGTGACAGTGGCGGGCAACACGAGCGCTTATTTGCTTATCAAATAAGCCGAAGAGCTTATTTGAGAAAACAGTATGGCATTGAATCAGCGTGGTAAAACAATTGTATTATTGACACGACGAGTATAATCGACGTAGTTTTTATATATGTTGCCGGTCAAACACATCCTTATGTGACGTTTTATACTTATGTTCTTCTAGAACATTCTATTGCGAACACATTAGTACAAAAATGAAATACGTACATCGAAAACTAATGTCAGAACAGTGACAAGAGACACTTTTAAATATGGCCGCTCGATCGCCGATACACTAATTTCATTTGGGGAAATTTATTTTTTCATACGCCGTTTCGCGACAATTATTTATAACTGATATAAATGTTGCAAAAGAAGTTTAGGATTAAGTAACATATTACACATTAAAAAAATGAATACATTAATACCTAAACAGTTTGTAAATACAGTGATAAATTGTGCCAAACATTACACAATATTATTTACTAAGAAGCGTATGACAACTCAAAACGGCATGATTTCAACAGGATTTTTTATAGTTGTCAAAAAACTCTGATTTTAATTATCAAGTATTTGTCACAATGTATTTTATATAATTATGAGGCAGTGGAACGACCAAATTGTTCTGTATTATAAATGCATAATGCTAAATTTCTATATACATAGCAGTAAAATAATGACCACCTACATTTAAGGATAACTAGGAAATAGTAACTGGAAACTTTATTTGAACGAAAATTCAATACCAAATTTCTTAGATGTTTTTCTTAATATAAAGATCAACAGTAACGAATCTTATTCATTATGGACAAATTAACAAAAAAAAACATAATTTTCATTGAGGACCATGTATTAGAGCATACTTAGTCACTTATATATTAAAGGTATTGTGTTTTTTGAAACATTGGGGTTGTAAACAAACAGAACGGCCTACCCGAAAAGTCGTAACATAAGAAGTTGTACATGTTTGCTAATTTATTATTTGATAAATGATTATTACTAATTTACGACGACTATAAAGGTGTCCCATTAGTTACATTACTGTAGTGTGACTAAATGCTACTACAAAACATATATAAATCCTAAAAAGTCACAATGACCAGCGACATTAAAGCATAAAAGACTAAATAGTAACAAGAAACTGTCGGCAAACGAAAAATTCGTTTCCAAATTTATTAGATGTTTTCCTAAATATAAAGATCGAAAGGCTGGAATTTTCTGGATTATGGCCTAATTAAGGCAAAAATATATGTATTTTTACTTGAAGAACATATATCAGAGCATAGTCAGTGAGTTATAGAATAATAAGAGTGTGGTATTTCATTGTATAACAAGAGATAGTCCATGGAAGCGAAAATAGACGTAGTTTAAGACAAAATAACGTCCAAAAACAGCCGTAGAGTCAAACGGTAACAGTTGACGTTCTTTTTAAGAGAACAGGTTGGTGTGTGTGTGTGTGTGCGAGAGAAAAAAATTAGTTAGTAAGTATAAATAAATAAATAAATATGTTTATTCAGGTAAGGTACATACATACATACAAGTGATGTTACATTAATGGATTGATATATAGATAGAGCTAGTACATACAATGCCTAAAGCCACTATTACGCAATGCGTTTCGGGCAAGAAAAACATTAATATCTAGTACTTAATACTAATTGAGCATAAAGAATAAAAAGTGTTGAGAACAAATACAAATAAAGATAAAAAAAAGGGGGAACATGACTGAAAAAGCAGCACAAATACAATAGGTTGACAAACAGTGTTGATTAACAAAAAAAAATTACAGACATGGGTTGACAATAGAGGAGTGAGGTAGGTTACAGGGAATTTATTAGGTAGTGTTTAGTTTTTATCTTAAACTGGTTGAGAGAGGTACAGTCTTTAACATGGTTGGGAAGGTCATTCCACATTCTGGGTCCCTTGATTTGTAGAGCATTTCTAGTTTGATTAAGTCGTACTCTAGGAATATCAAAACTGTATTTATTTCTGGTGTGGTGCTCATGGGTTCTGTTACAACCTTCAATGAAGCTTTTGAGGTCAGGATTGGCATTACAGTTCAGCGTTTTATATATGTATAATACACAAGAGAGAATGTGCAGTGACTTAATATCTAACATATTCGGAGATTTGAGTAAGGGTACCGAGTGATGTCTGGGGCCAGAGTTGAATATTGTCCTAATAGCAGCTTTGTGTTGGGTAATAAGAGGACATAAATGATTTTGGGTAGTAGAACCCCAAGCACAAATACTATAGTTGAGGTATGGATAGATGAGGGAATAATAGAGAGTAACCAGGGCAGGGCGGGGTACATAATATCTGATCTTAGAAAGAATGCCAACAGTTTTTGAAACTTTTTTTGATATATTTAGAATGTGACCCTGGAAATTCAGTTTTTGGTCGATGAGAACGCCAAGGAATTTGCCATCTAATTTGTTACAAATTTGGGTATTTATTTTGAGATTTATCTGATTAGAGGATTTATTGCCAAACAGAATATAAAACGTTTTGTCAATGTTAAGGGTGAGTTTGTTGGCGGTTAGCCAAAGATGGACTTTTTCTAGCTCAGTATTTACTGTGGCATTTTAAGCAAGGGGGTCAGGACTGGAGTAAATGAAGGTTGTGTCGTCAGCAAATAGAATTGGTTTGAGGTGTTGGGAGGCATTTGGAAGGTCATTAATGTAGATGAGAAAGAGGAGAGGGCCAAGTATGCTGCCGTGAGGAACACCAATGTTGATGGGTAGGGTGGGAGAAATTGTATTATTCACAGAAACATACTGGAGCCTGTCAGTAAGATAAGATTTGAGGTATTGCAGGGAGTGTCCTCTGACTCCATAATGATGTAATTTAAGAAGATGGTTTTGATGGTTGACAGTGTCAAAAGCCTTACGCAGGTTCACAAATAACCCAACAGGAAACTCCTTTTTATCAAGAGCTGCGTGAATTAAGTTAATCATACTAATAAGTGCATCGTTAGTGTTTTTTTTTGGGTCTGAAGCCATATTGACAAGAGCTAAGTATATTGTGTTTGGCTAGAAAAGAGTAAAGCTGCTTGTAGATTAGTTTTTCGAATATTTTTGACAAGTTAGGCAGGATTGATATAGGTCTGTAGTTGTTAACATGTGTGAGATCACCACATTTGTGGACAGGGGTTACTCTTGCTTTTTTTTAGAATGTCAGGAAAGGTTTGGAGTTCAAGTGACTTGTTGAAGAGCAATGCAATAGCAGGGGCTAGAGATCTGGAGGCTTTTTTTGTAAATTAAAGTTGGTATCTCCTCGAGGGCACGAGACTTGGTTTTAAGGGAAAGGATTATTTCATTGACATCAGTGGAACTAGTAGGCTTTAGGTACAGAGACTGTGGATAGTTACCTGTAAGATAGTCCTTAACTTCAGTACAGGAAGATGGAATATCATTTGCAAGGGATGGCCCAATGGAAGAGAAGAACCTATTGAACTCAATAGCAGAATCAGAGGCTGAAAGCTGACCAGCGTTATTGGAAAGGAGTGTTGGTTTGTTATTTAAATCTTCTTTGATCCCAATATTTGTGAAATTGTGCTCCAAGTTTTTTTAATGTTGCTCTTTATTTGGGTAAATTTATCTTCATAGTATTTAATTTTGGCTCGTCTAATTATTTTAGATAGCAATAATGAGTAATTCTTTGAGAATTCTTTGGAGACTGTTCCTTGCCTATACTTCTTCTCAAGGTCGTGTTTTTTGTTAATGGATTTAAGTATTCCCTTTGTAAGCCAAGGATTGTTAAGTCTTTTGCTTGTGACTTGTTTTGTAAGCATAGGACAGTGGGTGTTATAAAGGCTAAGAGTTTTTTGAAGAAAAGATTGCACTGCTAGGTTGATATCCCCAATGTTACCTAACTCGGACTCCCAGTTGACATTATCAGCAGCAGTTATAAAATTGTTTATAGCAGTTTCATTGTGCAGCCTAAAGCTTAACTCCCTTGTCTCTAGAGGTGGTTTGCTAATGTTAGTTAAGAGAAATGTGGGGTAATGGTCTGTAGTGCTATCGGTGATTATACCTGAAGTAAGTGGAGAGGTTATGTTGGTCCAGATGTGATCTATAGTCGTAGCAGTACTATCAGTGATTCTAGTTGGTCTAGTGATTAAGGGTATGAGGAAGCAGGAATTCATACAGTTGAGGAAGCTAACAGCAGTAGGGTGTTCAGGCTCGCAGAGGTCAATATTAAAGTCCCCTGCGATAATTAGATGGTTTTTGCTCAATCTGTTATCTAGTATTAGACTTCTAAGGTTTGAGTTGAATTCAGACACATCAGTGTTAGGAATTCTATAGACTGCACCCACAGACAGGACAAACTCGGCACCCTTGACTCTGAAACTGGCGAAGATATACTCCCCACAGCAGTCTCTAGTTCTAATTATTTTTAAGCATGTTAGGTCTTGGTGGTAGTAAAGAGCAGTACCACCACCTCTCTGCATTTGACGACAGTTGTGAATTGCCGAGTAGTTAGGCATGTTAAAGAGTTGAGTATTATCCTCTTTCAACCACGTTTCAGTAAGTATAATAAAAGAGAATTTGTTGTCAATAGTTTCAATCAAGGCACTAACATCATCGAAGTGTTTACCTAGGGATCTAACGTTCAAGTTGATTACAGAGATATTGTGATTATCTGTTAATACATTGTTTACATCATGTGCTGTAATAGTAGTTAGTAATAGTTGATTGACAGTTAAGAGGCGGGCCGAATGAGCAGAGTTTAACCCGCGCCTGTACAACTAGGTGAATACTCTCTCACTCTCTCTCTCACCACCCACATATAACACCCACATATGTGTTGTATGTGGATGCTGAAGTTCAGTCTCTTGTCTATGTATAGGTCAAGGAACTTTCCATAATCATTATTGCTAATGTTAACATTGTGTATCTGAAGTTGAATTTGGTTTCAGGATTTACTTCCGAACAAAAATAGTAGTCGGTCTTTTTTATGTTTAATGTGAGTTTGTTAGTTTACATCCATGAGTGGACTTTTTAAATCTGTTATTTTCATTATTATATAGTGCGTTTGGGTTGGGGTCTGAATAGATGAAGGTAGCATCGTCAGCACTTATGTTTACACTTATTGGAAGTATCTAAGTATCAACTAAAGTATCTTCACACTTGACTTAAACTTTAGTAGCTATTTTCTGGACCATTCCTCAAGTTTCGGAGGTCAACGAAGATGGAATTCACATGAAATGGATTATGTTACCATCACTAATAATGTTGTGTTTTTCTCTGTCTAGCTTCGGACACGGTCATGTTACAATTGTGTCTTAGAGAGTTGCGCGCAATTAAGGATGATAGAAATCACTTACAATTAATGCAGGATGGTAGAAAATTACTTACAATTAATGCATCAAGTTTGGAGACTTGAATTGAAATTGAAATTGAAATAAGTTTATTGAGGTAAAATACACACAAAGGGATGAGGTAGCTCAAGCTATTCTCACCCCGTCCAGTACATCGTGTTAATACATACATAGACACACACACTTGTACACATTTTAGTGTAACAAGCAAAGCAAATAGTTCTGTCTGATGGGTAGAGGCAACTGCACTTGCAGCTGCACCCGTGTGGCGTGTAGGAAACCATCAATGTATATGATTTGAGAGAGAGAGAGAATGATCTGTGGACAGAGCATCAATATGGCGTAAGGTATTGGGCTTTGCCTCAAGATGAAGCATAATAAAGAATCCGAATATCAGGAGAAAAAATGACATTAAAAACTGTCCACATGATACATATATATAATCACGTTTTAAACATTTCAATTGTATTATTTGCACATATATATAATTAGGAAGTAATGTTTATCTGGGTAAGTTGTCAGCTTTTATGAACTAATAGCTAGTGCGGCTTGTATACTGGGTACATCCGGTCTCTTACCCTCTGCGGCGGTAACTTTATGGTCAGGAAGCCACAAATATTTACAGTTCAAGTTCAAGTATGTTTATTGAGACAAGAAAGAAATACATCTCAAAGGGATAGAGTAACTTAGGCTATTTCTACCCCCTCTACTTCAAGTCCCTCAAGGGGCGCACAAATTCAGTAAGTACAAATAGACAATTAACATTACAAGAATCCCATTTAACATTGCAGGTTAATATAGTAAGCACAGCATCTAATTGTTACACTCTTGGGGCAAAATTCTTGTAGCTCCCAAGTATACTGTCTATCATATCATTATCACACATCCAAACAATTTGATGTGGTACATTACTTATTTCCTTATTTCTATAGTTATCAATAAGTAGACACTAATACATAATGTTCTAAGGTGTGGGCGTGCGGCATACTACATAATTTACACTCCTTATCTTTTTCACTGACATCAACACCGTATTACCAGATATATTTGTATCCTAATCTTAATCTCATGTAAATTGAATCCTTCCAAGTAGACTTTCCTTTACCATAGGTGAAGGACGAGTTTGTATTTATTACTGAATAATTCGTAAGTGTGTTATCCACTATTGAAATTCTTTTTATCATTTCTTCATCCTCTTGGATCTTCTTGATTCTTATTTTTATTTCCAAACCAGGAAAGGTTTGGAGTTCAAATGATTTGTTGTAGAGCAATGAAATGGCTGGAGCTAAAAATTTAGAGGTTTCTTTGAAAATTAGGGTTGGTATGTGAACATATGGTATCTGTGCATGGGGTTCATTCATCCACTGCAAATTACCTGATGCTCATCACCACCCAATAAAAATCTGCTATCAGAACAATAAAATTGTCTTCAAAAAAACACACACAGCCTCTCTGTTTAAATCCCTGAACATGCTAAATATACACTCGCTCTACACATTCTTTTGTGCTATTTACATGTACAAAACCTTGTTCCTAAATGCTAATCCTGATCTGAAACTCTCAATTGATAGATAAGTAAATAAATAAATAAATAAATAAATGTTTATTTAGGTAAGGTACATACATACAAGAAATTTTTACAAAGTTTGGTGGACTTATAGATACAGCTAGTACATACAATGCCTAAAGCCACTATTACGCAAAGCGTTTCGGGCATGAAAAACTTAAATGACTAAGGCTTAATACTAATTGAGCATAAATGTAGTAAGAGGAGCAAGTAAGTAAGTAAAATAGAGCAATATTCAGATTCAGATTCAGATTCAGATGTTTATTCAGGTAAGGTATATACATACAAGTGATGTTACATTAATGGAATGATATATAGATAGAGCTAGTACATACAATGCCTAAAGCCACTATTACGCAATGCGTTTCGGGCAAGAAAAACATTAATATCTAGAACTTAATACTAATTGAGCATAAAGAATAAAAAGTGTTGAGAACAAATACAAATAAAGATAAAAAAAAAGGGGGAACATGACTGAAAAAGCAGCACAAATACAATAGGTTGACAAACAGTGTTGATTAAAAAAAAAAAAAAAAAAAAAAAGAAAATAACAGACATGGGTTGACAATAGAGGAGTGAGGTAGATTACAGGGAATTTATTAGGTAGTGTTTAGTTTTTATCTTAAACTGGTTGAGAGAGGTACAGTCTTTAACATGGTTGGGAAGGTCATTCCACATTCTGGGCCCCTTGATTTGCAGAGCATTTCTAGTTTGATTAAGATGTACTCTAGGAATATCAAAACTGTATTTATTTCTGGTGTGGTGCTCATGGGTTCTGTTACAACCTTCTATGAAGCTTTTAAGATCAGGATTGGCATTATAGTTTAGCGTTTTATATATGTATAATACACATGAGAGAATGTGCAGAGACTTAATATCTAACATATTCAGAGATTTGAGTAGGGGTACCGAGTGATGTCTGGGGCCAGAGTTGGATATTGTTCTAATAGCAGCTTTGTGTTGGGTAATTAGAGGACGTAAGTGATTTTGGGTAGTAGAACCCCAAGCACAAATACCATAGTTGAGATAAGGATAGATAAGGGAGTTATAGAGAGTCACCAGGGCAGGGCCTGGTACATAATATCTGATCTTAGAAAGAATGCCCACAGTTTTTGAAACTTTTTTTGATATATTTAGAATGTGTCCCTGGAAATTCAGCTTGTGGTCAATGAGAATGCCAAGGAATTTGCCATCTAATTTGTTACAAATTTGGGTATTGTTTATTTTGAGATTTATATGACTAGAGGATTTATTGCCAAACAGAATATAGAAAGTTTTGTCAATGTTAGGGGTGAGTTTGTTGGCAGTTAGCCAAAGATGGACTTTATTTAGCTCAGTATTTACTGTGGCATTTAGAGCAAGAGGGTCAGGACTGGAGTAAATGAAGGTTGTGTCGTCAGCAAATAGAATTGGTTTGAGGTGTTGGGAGGCATTTGGAAGGTCATTAATGTAGATGAGAAAGAGGAGAGGGCCAAGTATGCTGCCCTGAGGAACACCAATGTTGATGGGTAGGGTGGGAGAAATTGTATTATTCACAGAAACATATTGGAGCCTGTCAGTAAGGTAGGACTCGAGGTATTGTAGGGAGAGTCCTCTGACTCCATAATGATGTAATTTAAGAAGAAGGTTATGGTGGTTGACAGTATCAAAAGCTTTACGCAGGTCCACAAATAACCCAACAGGGAACTCCTTTTTATCAAGAGCTGTATGAATCGAGTTAAGCATACTAATAAGTGCATCGTTAGTGCTTTTTTTGGGTCTGAAGCCATATTGGCAAGGGCTAAGTATATTGAGTTTGGCTAGATATGAGTAAAGCTGCTTATATATAAGTTTTTCAAAAATTTTTGACAAGTTTGGCAGGATTGATATAGGTCTGTAGTTGTTAACATCTGTGGGGTCACCACATTTGTGGACAGGCGTTACTCTCGCTTTTTTTAGAATACCTGGAAAGGTTTGGAGTTCAAGTGACTTGTTGAAGAGCAAAGCAATAGCAGGGGCTAAAGATCTGGAGGTTTTTTTGTAAATTAAAGTTGGTATCTCCTCAAGGGCACCAGACTTGGTTTTAAGGGAAAGGATTATCTCATTGACGTCAGTGGAGTTAATAGGCTTTAGGTACAGAGACTGTGGATAGTTACCTGTAAGATAGTCCTTAATGTCAGTACTGGAAGATGGAATATCATTTGCAAGGGATGAACCAATGGAAGAGAAGAACCTATTGAACTCAATAGCAGAATCAGAGGCTGAAAGCTGATCATCGTTATTAGACAGGAGAGTCGGTTTGTTATTTAAAGATTTCTTTGATCCCAATATTTGTGAAATTGTGCTCCAAGTTTGTTTAATGTTGCTCTTTATTTGAGTAAATTTATCTTCGTAGTATTTAGTTTTGGCTCGTCTAATTATCTTAGATAGCAATAATGAGTAATTCTTTGAGAATTCTTTGGAGACAATTCCTAACCTATACTTCTTCTCAAGGTCGTGTTTTTTGTTAATGGATTTCAGTATTCCCTTTGTAAGCCAAGGATTGTTAAGCCTTTTGCTTGTGACTTGTTTTGTAAGCCTAGGACAGTGGGTGTTATAAAGGCTAAGAGTTGTTTGTAGAAAAGATTGCACTGCTAGGTTGATGTCCCCTATGTTACCTAACTCGGACTCCCAGTTGACATTATCAGCAGCAGTTATAAAATTGTTTATAGCAGTTTCATTGTGCAGCCTAAAGCTTAACTCCCTTGTTTCTAGAGGTGGTTTGCTAATGTTAGTTAAGAGAAATGTGGGGTAGTGGTCTGTAGTGCTATCGGTGATTATACCTGAAGTAAGCGGAGAGGTTATGTTGGTCCAGATGTGATCTAGAGTCGTGGCAGTGCTATCAGTGATTCTAGTAGGTCTAGTGATTAAGGGTATGAGGAAGCAGGAATTCATACAGTTGAGGAAGCTAACAGCAGTAGGGTGTTCAGGCTCGCAGAGGTCAATATTAAAGTCCCCTGCGATAATTAGGTGGTTTTTGTTCAGTCTGTTATCAAGTATTAGATTTCTAAGGTTTGAGTTGAATACAGACACATCAGTGTTGGGAATTCTATAGACTGCACCCACAGACAGGACAGACTCGGCACCCTTGACTCTGAAGCTGGCGAAGATATACTCCCCATAGCAGTCTCTAGTTCTAATTTCTTTTAAGCATGTTAGTTCTTGGTGGTAGTAAAGAGCAGTGCCACCACCTCTCTGAAGTTGACGACAGTTGTGAATTGCTGAGTAGTTAGGCATGTTAAAGAGTTGAGTAGTATCCTCTTTCAACCATGTTTCAGTAAGTATAATAAAAGAGAATTTGTTGCCAACAGTTTCAATCAAGGCACTAACATCATCGAAGTGTTTACCTAGGGATCTAACGTTCAAATTGATTATAGAGATATTGTGATTATGAGTTAATACATTGTTTACATCATGTGCTGCAAAATATCTGCAATTTAGATCATTAAAGTGATTATTGTCATAGATAGTGGATAAGAGGTTAAGTTCTGGGTCTATACTTGACTGCATAAAAAAAGTTGATTGTAGAATCAGAAATAAGTAGAAATAAGCTATAAAATAGGGAAAAATATATACACAATACTGTACAAAACAAACACAAAAGGGGCTTACAGGGGTACAATGGAGTAAGGGAGTATGGCTAGGCTAGGCAACCTAGGCAATTAATGAGATTAAAGAAAAAACATGTAAACATGGACTATACAAAACACAAGATATAGAAATACAAAACAAAAAATATAAGCAAGACTAGGCAATACAAAAAAAACAAATTGAGCAAAAATGAAAAAAAAAAAAAAAGAAAAAATGAGGTAGATTGCTTACGAGTACTCTCAGGTACACTGTAAGTAACAATTTGCAATTTGAGATGCAGGCAAAGCCAGGGGTACAATGGAGTAAGGGAGCATGGCGAGGCTAGGCAACCTAGGTAATAAATGAAATCAAAGAAAAGTTGAATAATAAACATAGGCAAATTTAAGCTAATGATTAATAACTATAGATAGTTCAGTAATGATTGTATAATTAAAAAGACCTGAAGAACTACTTAATAACTCAATTAAATAATTTCGGTAAATGACTAGGTAAGAGTAAGTTAAAAATTAAGTCAGAAAATGAACCAAGGACACTTAGGATACCTAGCCCCACTAGTTGACAGGGGGTTAATTAAGTTAATTCATTGGGAGTGATAAGGTGAGACAAACCACATTGGGAGAGGAAAGTGTTGAGGTTTTCTTCTCTAGTAATAGTAAACATTTTGCCCTCTGCGGTTTTTCTCACCTTTATCAGACCATCTCTAACGAAGCACTGATGAATCGCATCTGGGTTTTGTTGACGGATTTGACGCAGGCGGTAGAGGATTTGCTGTCTGTTCCTGGTCAAGCACTCGTTGATGTATAATCCCTTCCGTTGGGATGCAGCTGTCCGGACTAGATTGGATTTCGTGAACTGGGAAGACAGCTTCAGGCGAATTTTCCGTTGATTTAGACCTGATGGATTCTTTTTGCCTACTCTGTAGGCAGCAATAACGTCAGTTTTGTTTAGATTGAGCTGCAATTTGTTTTTTAAGAGATCCTGAGCTATTTCGACACAATTTTCACCTTCATGTTCCACAGGTATATCTTGGGACGACACGATAACAGAGTCTAGCAGCTTTTGCTGGTCTTGTTCCTCCTGGGAGACGGAACGTTGAGCTGAAAATGTACTGATACATGCAGTGTATCATAATAGAACCTACGAGCAATAATATGTAATAGAACCAATATGTAATAGAACCCACGAGCACCACAACATAAATAAATATCTGTTTGATATAAATTGACAGTCATGCTAATATAATTGCCAGTAAGGTTTATGTAATTCACAATCATCTTAATATAATTGGCAGTGTTACGACCCTGGGTTCTTTAGTGGAAACCAGAGGTCAAAATTGAGTTATTAAACTTAACTATAGTATAGCTGAACGCAACCCTATGCGTCATTGTCTGTATCTTCCCTGCCAGACGTAAGACTATTATTGTTTCTCAAAGAGCATTTAAAGACTGAACTGGGGGTTGATTATTAAATAATAACATAGGCACCAACTTTGCTTACTAATACTTTCTAATCATTTGTAAAGTAACAATACGTTGCATAGGGGAAGATCTTTAATGTGCTTAGCTGCACGATCAATTAGGCTCCTTCCAGCACCACGACATGCGGGAGGCCTAGCTGGTCGCTAGGAGCGTTCTTCTCTGGCTGGCATTCGTGCGGACGAGACCTACTCTCCTCCCTTCTCCTCTTACTTATTTCCCTTACCTTAAGTTCCTGTACCATTAAGTTAAGTACTGTATGGTGTTTTAAGTGTTATTAATAAAAAAATTATTATTTAATTCATTATTGTGAATAATGAATTAAAAAAAGTCCACTTATGGATGTCAACGAACAAACTAACATTAAACATCGAAAAGACTTACTACATCTTATTTGGAAACAAATCATCAAATGCAATTCAGCTACAGATAGACAACATTAACATCAGTAATAAAAATGATGGCAAGTTTCTTGGCCTATTCCTAGACAAGAGACTCAACTTCAGCACCCACATTCAACACATAACTAAGAAAGTCTCTAAGACAGTTGGTATACTCTCCAAAATCAGATATTATGTTCCTAACTCTGCTCTCCTCTCACTATATTATGCACTAATCTACCCCTATCTTAATTATGGTATCTGTGCATGGGGGTCTACCACTGCAAACCACCTTAAGCCCATCATCACACAGCAAAAATCTGCTATCAGAATAATAACTAACTCTGCTTTCAGACAACACTCAGCTCCCTTGTTTAAATCTCTAAACTTGCTAAATATTAACTCCCTCCACACATTCTCTTGTGTCAACTACATTTACAAAACCCTGTTCTTAAATGCAAACCATGCTCTGAAACTCTCCCTGGACAGATGTAATAGGACCCATTATCACCACACCAGAAATAAATATCTCTTTGATATCCCCAGGGTCAAACTTAATCTGTGTAAACACTCTATGCAAATTAAGGGACCTAGTCTATGGAACTCACTCCCTAGTGAATTGAAAAACTGTAAAACTTTTGCCTTATTTAAAAGCAAAACCAAAAAGTACCTAACTTCATCTATTTAGTTTCCTACACTGAGCTTTAATTTGCTCTGTACCTAGTGGTACCCAATCTCCTAATTTTTATGTAATATCAAACAACCTTATCATTGTGTTCATTGCTGTCTTCTTTTATGTGCTAGCCATATGCTGTATTGTGACTACCAATTTTTGTCAACTACCATTCAAGCTGTCATTGCAATCAATCTTATATTGTTTCTGCTGTATTGTGCCTACCAATTTGTTGTCAACTACCATTTTAAGCTGTCATTGCAATCAATCATAGCTACCTATGTGCTTTAATATACTGTACCTATAATTTTCTCTCATCTTTTTTTTTTTTCATTCCATGTAATCTGTTATCATTTTTTTGTCTATAAATTTTGCAAGTATTTACCTCCTTAAAATTTTCTTAGATTAAGGACCTGCCCGAAACGCTGCGCGTGCTAGTGGCTTTACAAGACTGTAATTACCATAATTGTATCCTCACATTCCTTATGTACATTCTTGTATATGCATAAATAAATAAATAAATAAATAAAAAAGTGTGCCTACTCTGGTAGTAATGATTGGTGAGACCTGGGGGTAGTATTTGCCAGTGTTTTGGGTACCCCTAAGTGTTGTGTTTTGTATTAGGGCACCACGTGGTGTCTCTACCCTAAGCTGCATCCAGCTTCAGTGCTTATCCAGTAGTACTTTACCCTAGCTTGTTCTTAGTATAAACCTTGTATCCTGCCTAAGTGGACCAAGGCTTTTTAACGTAAGGTAGTGTGGTAAAGTTATTATTATTATTGTTATTGGTGTGAGTGTATATGGGGGGTTGTTAAGGGGTAAATAAATAAGTACATGAATTATAGGAGTATCCCTTCTTCCTGTGTGGGAGTGCATTGATCAACCCTTAGACTGACATATATGGTCTAGTAGCAAGGTATTATTACTGTGGATAGTTTATTTTGGGGCCGGGCCTTTTAGCTCTCCCATATTTGATACTCTGTCTTCTAACTACCCTTACCCCTTAATAATACCAAGTCCCCCATAGAAGCACAACACAATATTATTTATAACAAGTGGTTGGCCAGTCTGGGAGGAACATTATAAGTGTAAAAAATTAGATTCTTGAGTGCCAAAACTAAATTTTTTTTTTTCCGCAGAACGGTTGTGTGTTAGCCTAGGATCCAGCTCATCTAGCAAAGGACATTCTTGCACTGACTGGACACCCAGCTGGATCCCTTCACGATTAAGGTTAGTGTGGCCTTGTGTTAGGGGCCGTGCAAATTTTTGTTTTTTTTTTCCAATTTTTATTTTTCAATTTTTTCTTTAGCTGGGAGCTAAAATTATTAGTGATGTCATCTGAAATGCAGAGACTGGCAAGGGAGCCTTCAGTGGTAGAGATAAAGAAACTCACAAAGTCTAATTTAGTTTTGTTAGGCAAGGAATTTGGCCTAGAATTAAATGACGCAGATAAAAAGTGGACTTTGGTGAATGAAATATTACAACATTGTATTGATGAAGAACTATTGGCAAGTGATACACCTTTATGCCAGCCTAGCCAAGCAGAAAGTGCAACTCATAGGGATAGAGAATTAGCTCTAGAGTTAGCAAAAATAAAATTAGAGGAGCAAAGACTCAAAACCGAGAAGGCTAGAATTAGAGCGAATGCCACTGGACCTCCACCTGCCGGGGATTCAAACCCCAGGCATTATGAGAAAAAGCATAATTTGCCTGAATTTTCCGAGTCGGACCCTGAAAGGTTTTTCAACAATTTTCAGAGATTGGCCATGTCCATGAACTGGCCAAAGGAAGAGTGGGTGAAAATCCTACAGGGAAGACTTAGGGGTAAAGCACAAGATATTTTTATAAACATGCCTGACGACGAGTGTTTTGAATATGATAAAGTCAGGGAATGTATTTTGCGGGCATATGAAATTACTCCTGAAGCTCACCGCCAAGTTTGTCGCAACCTTAGGCCTACTCACAACCAACCGCTCACTGAATTTGTTAATGATCAAATTAGATTGTTTGATAGATGGATTCGCTTGGTGAAAGCCAAAACATACGAGGCTCTCAGGAACTTAATTTTAATGGAACATTTTATAGATATTATGCCAGAGAATGTTTCAAATTACATTAGAAGTAGGGTAAAGGTAAATTCTAAAATAGGGGATTTGGCCAAGTTGGCAGAAAACTACCAATTGACGGGCAAAAGGCCCAATAATAATAATTATACCCCACAGAGTAGCAAAACTTATACCCACAGCCAGTCCAGACCAGCTCATTCTAACCCTTTAACTAATGCACCTTCTGTTTCAGACATAACTGACCCTGTTAAAGTGTCTAGCCCCACGCCGCCTAAGGGTGAACCGAAGGGTAATTCTGTTAGTAATGTCTCTTCTCCCCGACGTTTTTGTGGTCACTGTAATCGTCCAAACCACACTATTAGCCGTTGTTGGCAACTGTACCCGGAAAAAAGACCCAATGCTCTAGTTGTGACACAAGGCTTGAGGCCTTCGGAAGGGTTAGGGAGTAAGACCTCCAACCCACAGTGGTTGGACTTGCTTACCCCATTCTTATCGAAAGGGAGACTACTTTTGTCTGAAGGTTCTTCCTGGAAGGACGTGGTGATCTTCCGAGACACCGGTGCCATCCAGACTTTAATTTTAGAGAGTGCGTTGCAAGGTGCCAACACACTCGACACTGGAGAGGTGGTACTGGTCGAGGGTGTCACTAGTGATACTCGAGCAGTACCCCTCCATAAGGTTACCCTGGAATCTGATTTCTACAAGGGTGTTTGTACAGTCGTTGTCACTTCATACCTACCTTTCCCTAATGTTGATGTAATAGTTGGTAATGATTTAGCAGGGCATAAGGTAGGGGACTCCAGACTGCCTATTATGTTGCCTACCCCTAAGGTTTGCCTGGATCCACCCGCCGCAGAGGATAATGTTGTGTACCCTGCGTGCGCAGTGACCAGGTCTATGGGACTTAAATGTAAGGGCAGTCCTGTGCTTGCCAAGGTGGTAAATCCCGAGGGCACAGGGAACTTTCCGAGTGGTGAAAACCAAGTGGACCTCGCGGACACATTCTTGGCCCGACTCGATGACGTGGCCGAGGACATTGTGGAAAGCCTGCCACCGCCATCTACCGAGAGTAGTGGGGAGGTGGAGGAGAACACTGTTGAGCCTCGGCCAATAGCATCTGACCAAGGCCTAGATGCCTCCTTGAGTGAGTTACAGAAAGCTGACCCCACTCTTGCAGATTGTCATGAGACAGCTGTCTCTATGGAGGAAATTGTAGACGCAGCAACTGGGTACTACTACAATGATCGGATTTTGATGAGAAAATGGAGACCACAGAGTGCTCCCTTGTCAAATGAGTGGGAGGTAGTCCACCAGGTTATGTTGCTGACCTGCTATAGAGAAAGAGTTTTGGCAGCTGCTCATGATGATCCTATGGGGGGACATCAAGGTATAAATATTACGTATCACAAAATTTTCAAGTATTTTTTCTGGCCCAAGCTGAAAAGTGATGTGGCAAAATTTTGTAATGCGTGTATTGTTTGTCAACTGGTTGGGAAACCAAACCAGACTCCACCTAAAGCTCCTCTAAGGCCTATTGTCGTGCCAGAAGAACCATTTTCTCATGTGGTAATGGACTGTGTTGGACCATTACCTAGAACTAAGTCTGGTAATATTTATCTAATCACGATGATGTGTATCACTATTCGTTACCCAGAGGCTTTTGCTGTAAGGAACATCCGAGCAAAAACTGTTGTTGCTCATATGTTGCAATTTTTTTCCACTTTTGGACTGCCTCGGGTCGTGCAAACTGACAATGGTACTAACTTTAAGTCTGATATTTTTGAGCAATTTTGTAAGGACCGTGATACCTGGTTGATACCTGGTTGATGGGGTTCTGGGAGTTCTTCTACTCCCCAAGCCCGGCCCGAGGCCAGGCTCGACTTGTGAGAGTTTGGTCCACCAGGCTGTTGCTTGGAGCGGCCCGCAGGGCCACGTACCCACCACAGCCCGGCTGATCCGGAACTTCTCTTAGAAAACCGTCCAGTTTTCTCTTGAAGATGTCCACGGTTGTTCCGGCAATATTTCTTATGCTCGCTGGGAGGACGTTGAACAACCGCGGACCCCTGATGTTTATACAGTGCTCTCTGATTGTGCCTATGGCACTTCTGCTCTTCACTGGTTCAATCTTGCATTTTCTTCCATATCGTTCACTCCAGTACGTTGTTATTTTACTGTGTAGATTTGGGACCTGACCCTCCAGTATTTTCCATGTGTATATTATTTGGTATCTCTCTCGTCTCCTTTCTAGAGAGTACATTTGGAGAGCTTTGAGACGATCCCAATAATTTAGGTGTTTTATCTAAATAACTCATAAGGTTTCCAGCCCATACCATCCACAGAGTCAGGGGGTAATTGAACGTTTCCATCTAACTCTGAAGCAGATGTTGAAGACATCGTGCGAGAGTTCCCACACCTTCTGGGATGAATCATTTTCAATAATTCTAGTTCTGTGAATGCTGTGGAGGAAGGACTGTCCCATTTGCAGATGGCCCAACGTGAAGAGGTGCGGTCGTTGGTTGATGAATTCTCCAGTCTGTTCGGGGAGGTCCTGACCCAGACTGATGCCATTTGCCATGATGTCGAGTTGACGGACTACACTCCCATTCGCCTTCAACCCTATCGGATGAGTCCAGAAAAGAAGGCCATCGTACGGAAGGAGGTCGACTTCTTGCTCCAGCACGGCCTCATTCAGCCGAGCCAGGGCTCTTGGTGCTCGCCCTGCCTTTTGGTCCCTAAACCAGACGGCTCCTGGCGATTATGCACCGACTATCGGCAGCTAAACAAGGTGACCATTGTGGATGCCTATCCGCTGCCCCTCCTCGAGGACTGCATCGACGAGCTGGGAAACGCCAAGTACGTCTCGAAATTTGACCTCTCGAGGGGGTATTATCAAATCCCACTCACTGAACGTGCTAAACAACTAACTGCGTTCGTGACACCCGAGGGTGTTTTTGAGTATCAAGTGTTACCGTTCGGCTTGCGTAATGCCCCTGCCACGTTTGGAGACTCATGAATTCTCTGCTCGCTAAGGTGCCAAATTGTCGGGCGTATTTAGATGATATCGTGCTCTTTGACAGTAATTGGGCTGACCACATAGCTAGGTTACGCCAGTTGTTCGCAATCTTGAAAAAGGCAAATCTTACCTAAAATGCTAAAAAGTGTCATTTTGGCCAAGGCACAGTGACGTACCTCAGTTATGAAGTGGGCCAAGGAAAAGTGTTACCTCGGCAAGATAAAATCAGTGCCATTCTGGAGTATCCAGTACTAAAGTCTAAAAAGGACGTTCAAAGATTTATCGGTATGTGTGCGTACTATCGACGTTTTTGTCAGAACTTTTCCAGTGTTGCCACTCCTCTCACAGACTTGTTGCGGAAAGCCGTTAAATTTAAGTGGTCATCAGACTGCAGAGGCATTTAAAAATTTGAAATTGATCTTAGCTTCCGCCCCAGTGCTTCCTAGTCCAAGGTTCGACCGACCGTTTAAAATTCATGTTGACGCGTCTGACTCGGGTGCTGGTGCAGTGTTGTTGCAAACTGGGGATGATCAGGTGGAACACCCAGTATATTATTACTCTGTGAAATTCGACAAGGCGCAACACAATTATTCAGTGGTAGAAAAAGAGGCGTTGGCGCTAGTGTTAACATGTAAAAAGTTCGAAGTTTACCTCACAGGTAATACAGTGGAAGTGTACACGGACCATAACCCACTAGTCTTCCTGACTCAGATGAAGGGTAAGAATAAACACATCCTCAGGTGGGCGTTGTACCTACAGGACTTCAATCTTTCCATTACCCACCTACCGGGCCGACTCAACGTGATGGCCGACACTCTGTCCAGATTGCCGGAATAACATTCATCTAGGCCACAGGAAGCCATTTACCAACTGTTATGCTTTAGTTATTTTTTTTAGGTTCTCCTGTGACATTAAATATTAAATATTCCGTGTCCAAATTATTTACTTCCCTGTTTTTTTTGTTTTTTTTTTGTGTATGTTTTTTTTTCTTTCAGAGAACTCCTTTGTATTTTTCTTGCAGAGAAATTGTTTTTGATTGATTTTTTTCTTGTCATATATTTTTTCTTCTTATTCTCTGTACACTCTTACAAAAAAAAAATGACTACTATTCTAGTAGTCACATTTTTTTTGTTTCTGAAGGGGGGAGGAGTGTTATGACCCTGGGTTCTTTAGTGGAAACCAGAGGTCAAAATTGAGTTATTAAACTTAACTATAGTATAGCTGAATGCAACCCTATGCGTCATTGTCTGTATCTTCCCTGCCAGACGTAAGACTATTATTGTGTCTCAAAGAGCATTTAAAGACTGAGCTGGGGGTTGATTATTAAATAATAACATAGGCACAAACTTTGCTTGCTAATACTTTCTAATCATTTGTAAAGTAACAATACGTTGCATAGGGGAAGATCTTTAATGTGCTTAGCTGCACGATCAATTAGGTTCCTTCCGGCACCACGACATGTGGGAGGCCTAGCTGGTTGCTAGGAGCGTTCTTCTCTGGCTGGCGTTCGTTGGGACGAGACCTACTCTGTGGCTGCACCCCTACTCTCCTCCCTTCTCCTCTTACTTATTTCCCTTACCTTAAGTTCCTGTACCATTAAGTTAAGTACTGTATGGTGTTTTAAGTGTGCCTACTCTGGTAGTAACGATTGATGAGACCTGGGGGTAGTATTTGCCAGTGTTTTGGGTACCCCTAATTGTTGTGTTTTGTATTAGGGTACCACGTGGTGTCTCTACCCTAAGCTGCATCCAGCTTCAGTGCTTATCCAGTAGTACTTTACCCTAGCTTGTTCTTAGTGTAAACCTTGTATCCTGCCTAAGTGGACCAAGGCTTTTTAACATAAGGTAGTGTGGTAAAGTTATTATTATTATTGTTATTGGTGTGAGTGTATATGGGGGGTTGTTAAGGGGTAAATAAATAAGTACATGAATTATAGGAGTATCCCTTCTTCCTGTGTGGGAGTGCATTGATCAACCCTTAGACTGACATATATGGTGTAGTAGCAAGGTATTATTACTGTGGATAGTTTATTTTGGGGGCCGGGCCTTTTAGTTCTCCCATATTTGATACTCTGTCTTCTAACTACCCTTACCCCTTAATAATACCAAGTCCCCCATAGAAGCACAACACAATATTATTTATAACAAGTGGTTGGCCAGTCCGGGAGGAACATTATAAGTGTAAAAAATTAGATTCTTGAGTGCCAAAACTAAAATTTTTTGTTTCCGCAGAACGGTTGTGTGTTAGCCTAGGGTCCAGCTCATCTAGCAAAGGACATTCTTGCACTGACTGGACACCCAGCTGGATCCCTTCACGATTAAGGTTAGTGTGGCCTTGTGTTAGGGGCCGTGCAAATTTTTGTTTTTTTCCAATTTTTATTTTTTAATTTTTTCTTTGGCTGGGAGCTAAAATTGTTAGTGATGGCATCTGAAATGCAGAGACTGGCAATGGAGCCTTCAGCAGTAGAGATAAAGAAACTTACCATGTCTAATTTGTATTGTTAGGCAAGGAATTAGGCCTAGAATTAAATGACGCGGATAAAAAGTGGACTTTGGTGAATGAAATATTACAACATTGTATTGATGAAGAACTATTGGCAAGTGATACACCTTTATGCCAGCCTAGCCAAGCAGAAAGTGCAGCTCATAAGGATAGAGAATTAGCTCTAGAGTTAGCAAGAATAAAATTAGAGGAGCAAAGACTCAAAACCGAGGAGGCTAGAATTAGAGCGAATGCCACTGGACCTCCACCTGCCGGGGATTCAAACCCCAGGCATTATGAGAAAAAGCATAATTTGCCTGAATTTTCCGAGTCGGACCCTGAAAGGTTTTTCAACCATTTTCAGAGATTGGCCATGTCCATGAACTGGCCAAAGGAAGAGTGGGTGAAAATCCTACAGGGAAGATTCAGGGGTAAAGCACAAAATATTTTTATAAACATGCCTGACGACGAGTGTTTTGAATATGATAAAGTCAGGGAATGTATTTTGCGGGCATATGAAATTACTCCTGAAGCTCACCGCCAAGTTTGTCGCAACCTTAGGCCTACTCACAAACAACCGCTCACTGAATTTGTTAATGATCAAATTAGATTGTTTGACAGATGGATTCGCTTGGCGAAAGCCGAAACATACGAGGCTCTCAGGAACTTAATTTTAATGGAACATTTTATAGATATTATGCCAGAGAATGTTTCACATTACATTAGAAGTAGGGTAAAGGTAAATTCTAAAATAGGGGATTTGGCCAAGTTGGCAGAAAACTACCAATTGGCGGGCAAAAGGCCCAATAAAAATAATTATACCCCACAGAGTAGCAAAACTTATACCCACAGCCAGTCCAGACCAGCTCATTCTAACCCTTTAACTAATGCACCTTCTGTTTCAGACATAACTGACCCTGTTAAAGTGTCTAGCCCCACGCCGCCTAAGGGTGAACCGAAGGGTAATTCTGTTAGTAATGTCTCTTCTCCCCGACGTTTTTGTGGTCACTGTAATCGTCCAAACCACACTATTAGCCGTTGTTGGCAACTGTACCCGGAAAAAAAGACCCAATGCTCTAGTTGTGACACAAGGCTTGAGGCCTTCGGAAGGGTTAGGAAGTAAGACCTCCTACCCACAGTGGTTGGACTTGCTTACCCCATTCTTATCGAAAGGGAGACTACTTTTGTCTGAAGGTTCTTCCTGGAAGGACGTGGTGATCTTCCGAGACACCGGTGCCATCCAGACTTTAATTTTAGAGAATGCGTTGCAAGGTGCCAACACTCTCGACACTGGAGAGGTGGTACTGGTCGAGGGTGTCACTAGTGATACTCGAGCAGTACCCCTCCATAAGGTTACCCTGGAATCTGATTTCCACAAGGGTGTTTGTACAGTCGTTGTCACTTCATACCTACCTTTCCCTAATGTTGATGTAATAGTTGGTAATGATTTAGCAGGGCATAAGGTAGGGGACTCCAGACTGCCTATTATGTTGCCTATCTTGAGGTTATCTTGAGATGATTTCGGGGCTTTTTAGTGTCCCCGCGGCCCGGTCCTCGACCAGGCCTCCACCCCCAGGAAGCAGCCCGTGACAGCTGACTAACTCCCAGGTACCTATTTACTGCTAGGTAACAGGGGCATTCAGGGTGAAAGAAACTTTGCCCATTTGTTTCTGCCTCGTGCGGGAAACGAACCCGCGCCACAGAATTACGAGTCCTGCGCGCTATCTACCAGGCTACGAGGCCCTGCCTACCCCTAAGGTTTGCCTGGATCCACCCGCCGCAGAGGATAATGTTGCGTACCCTGCGTGCGCAGTGACCAGGTCTATGGGACTTAAATGTAAGGGCAGTCCTGTGCTTGCCAAGGTGGTAAATCCGGAGGGCACAAGGAACTTTCCGAGTGGTGAAAACCAAGTGGACCTTGCGGACACATTCATGGCCCGACTCGATGACGTGGCTGAGGACATTGTGGAGAGCCTGCCACCGCCATCTACCGAGAGTAGTGGGGAGTTGGAGGAGAACACTGTTGAGCCTCGGCCAATAGCATCTGACCAAGGCCTAGATGCCTCCTTGAGTGAGTTACAGAAAGCTGACCCCACTCTTGCAGATTGTCATGAGACAGCTGTCTCTATGGAGGAAATTGTAGACGCAGCAACTGGGTACTACTACAATGATCGGATTTTGATGAGAAAATGGAGACCACAGAGTGCTCCCTTGTCAAATGAGTGGGAGGTAGTCCACCAGGTTATGTTGCTGACCTGCTATAGAGAAAGAGTTTTGGCAGATGCTCATGATGATCCTATGGGGGGACATCAAGGTATAAATATTACGTATCACAAAATTTTAAAGTATTTTTTCTGGCCCAAGCTGAAAAGCGATGTGGCAAAATTTTGTAATGCGTGTATTGTTTGTCAACTGGTTGGGAAACCAAACCAGACTCCACCTAAAGCTCCTCTAAGGCCTATTGTCGTGCCAGAAGAACCATTTTCTTGTGGTAATGGACTGTGTTGGACCATTACCTAGAACTAAGCCTGGTAATATTTATCTAATCACGATGATGTGTATCACTACTCGTTACCCAAAGGCTTTTGCTGTAAGGAACATCCGAGCAAAGACTGTTGTTGCTCATATGTTGCAATTTTTTTCCAATTTTGGACTGCCTCGGGTCGTGCAAACTGACAATGGTACTAACTTTAAGTCTGATATTTTTGAGCAATTTTGTAAGGACCGTGGAATAACTCATAAGGTTTCCAGCCCATACCATCCACAGAGTCAGGGGGTAATTGAACGTTTCCATCTAACTCTGAAGCAGATGTTGAAGACATCGTGCGAGAGTTCCCACACCTTCTGGGATGAGAATTTACCGTATGTTTTGTTTGCGGCTAGAGAGGGATTACAAAGTTCACTGGGTTGTTCTCCTTTTGAGTTAGTCTTTGGCCATAAAGTTCGTGGACCCTTGCAAATGTTACAGAAGAATCTGTTAGGGAACGTAACGTTACCCAAAGGTTCGGCTTTCTTTGCGCAACACCACCAGAGACTCAAGGACTGCAAGGCGGCTGCATTAAAGTATCTTGGCAAGGCCCAAGAAAAGATGAAAGAACGTAACGATGCTAAATCTAAGTTACGGGTATTTCAGCCTGGCGACCCTGTCCTGGTATTAAAGCCTCGACTAGGGAACACTATGTCCCACAAGTACGAAAGCCCCTACATTGTGACAGAAAAGACTGGGGACCTCACGTACAAAGTGAGGCACTCTGACAAACGTAACCAGATAATGCACGTACATGTAACTCGGCTGAAGAAGTTCCAGGGCCCCAGGCCCATTGCACTAACCAATGTTTCCATTTCCAGTGAGAGAGGGGATGATTGTTCTGGGGACCCAACTAATCTCATTTTCAATAATTCTAGTTCTGTGAATGCTGTGGAGGGACTGTCCCATTTGCAGATGGCCCAACGTGAAGAGGTGCGGTCGTTGGTTGATGAATTCTCCAGTCTGTTCGGGGAGGTCCCGACCCAGACTGATGCCATTTGCCATGATGTCGAGTTGACGGACTACACTCCCATTCGCCTTCAACCCTATCGGATGAGTCAAGAAAAGAAGGCCATCGTACGGAAGGAGGTCGACTTCTTGCTCCAGCACGGCCTCATTCGGCCGAGCCAGGGCTCTTGGTGCTCGCCCTGCCTTTTGGTCCCTAAACCAGACGGCTCCTGGCGATTATGCACTGACTATCGGCAGCTAAACAAGGTGACCATTGTGGATGCCTATCCGCTGCCCCTCCTCGAGGACTGCATCGACGAGCTGGGAAACGCCAAGTACGTCTCGAAATTCGACCTCTCGAGGGGGTATTATCAAATCCCACTCACTGAACGTGCTAAACAACTAATTGCGTTCGTGACACCCGAGGGTGTTTTTGAGTATCAAGTGTTACCGTTCGGCTTGCGTAATGCCCCTGCCACGTTCTAGAGACTCATGAATTCTCTGCTCGCTAAGGTGCCAAATTGTTGGGCGTATTTAGATGATATCGTGCTCTTTGACAGTAATTGGGCTGACCACATAGCTAGGTTATGCCAGTTGTTCGCAATCTTGAAAAATGCAAATCTTACCTTAAATGCTAAAAAGTGTCATTTTGGCCAAGGCACAGTGACGTACCTCGGTTATGAAGTGGGCCAAGGAAAAGTGTTACCTCGGCAAGATAAAATCAGTGCCATTCTGGAGTATCCAGTACTAAAGTCTAAAAAGGACGTTCAAAGATTTATCGGTATGTGTGCATACTATCGACATTTTTGTCAGAACTTTTCCAGTGTTGCCACTCCTCTCACAGACTTGTTGCGGAAAGCCGTTAAATTTAAGTGGTCATCAGACTGTGCAGAGGCATTTAAAAATTTGAAATTGATCTTAGCTTCCACCCCAGTGCTTTCTAGTCCAAGGTTCGACCGATCGTTTAAAATTCATGTTGACGCGTCTGACTCGGGTGCTGGTGCAGTGTTGTTGCAAACTGGGGATGATCAGGTGGAACACCCAGTATATTATTACTCTGTGAAATTCGACAAGGCGCAACGCAATTATTCAGTGGTAGAAAAGAGGCGTTGGCGCTAGTGTTAACATGTAAAAAGTTCGAAGTTTACCTCACAGGTAATCAACCCATTCTCGCAAATTCGTAAAGTCAATATTGACTTATTAACTACGTGCATAGGTGATATACTGAACATAATAGATACCCTTAAAAAGATTCATAGAAAACACCGACCTTACCTAACCTTGTTAGTATCTTAAGATAAGCATCTTATTGCTTCGTAATTACAATTATTACTTAACGAACCAGCAAGAAGGCTTATGCTCGCAAGTAGGTCGTGTAACAAGCACAGACCACTGATGGTAATACAGTGTTCCCCAAAAGTGCCAATAGCACCACTGCACTCCACTGGTACTATCCCGCAAGTTCTACCAGATAGGCGGGACCCAAGAGCCAGAGCTCAAATCCTGCAAGCACAGCCAGGAGCCTCACCAGGTGAGTACAGAACCAACCCTACAACCCCCACACCTCACAACATTAAAAAAGGAGGGTCCCCTGAATGACTCCAGCATGGGTTGGACATGCACATGAGGGGGACAGGAAGGGGTGATAAAGGGACAGTCACTGGTGTGCGAACGGTCTCGTCGTACAAAAATATACCTAAATAAAGACAGGTATATAAACACCGCCGCATCCAGCGCCCGGCCAAAAGACGCCAGACCGCAGAAACTCACCTGGCGAATGGTGGCTCGAACTTGACACGACTCAACCGTGCCCAGAAGAACTTGGGAGCACCGCCAGGTGAAGACGCCAGAGCCGGACCCTGCCGGACCCGCAGGAGAACAGGGAGAGGCGAAGGAGGCGGTCCACACCCATGACACAGGGAAAACCGCGGTGTCCTCCCCACAACTGGGAACCAGGACACCCCCGGCGCGAAGGGGCACATACCGCAGCCAGGGAGAAGAACGAGAGGCGAAGCACTGTAGCAAAAAGGGCGCAAAACCCCAGCACTGAAACACCGCCCAGACCAAAACAAACTTCACGGCGTATGCTGGCCGAACCGCACACCCTCCCTGCGGGAAGGCGCCAGCCAGGACTATTGCACGAGAAAAGGAGCCAAAAGAGGAAGCAGGAACAATAAAACCGGCCAAAGAAGCAAAGAGCCCCCCCCCCCCCAAAAAAAAAGGAACCCAACCGGGCGACAAGTAGCCCAACCGGGCGACAAGTAGCCCAACCGGGCGACAAGTAGCCCAACCGGGCGACAAGTAGCCCAACCGGGCGACAAGTAGCCCAACCGGGCGACAAGTAGCCCAACAGGGCGACAAGTAGCCCAACAGGGCGACAAGTAGCCCAACAGGGCGACAAGGAGCCCAACAGGGCGACAAGGAGCCCAACAGGGCGACAAGGAGCCCAACAGGGCGACAAGGAGCCCAACAGGGCGACAAGGAGCCCAACAGGGCGACAAGGAGCCCAACAGGGCGACAAGGAGCCCAACAGGGCGACAAGGAGCCCAACAGGGCGACAAGGAGCCCAACAGGGCGACAAGGAGCCCAACAGGGCGACAAGGAGCCCAACAGGGCGACAAGGAGCCCAACAGGGCGACAAGGAGCCCAACAGGGCGACAAGGAGCCCAACAGGGCGACAAGGAGCCCAACAGGGCGACAAGGAGCCCAACAGGGCGACAAGTACTAGGAGCCGACAGACGTTCCAATAATGCGGGAAGTAGCGAAAAACCTTCCCGTACCCTCGAGAACACAGAAGCCAACACTAGTCCCGAAGGCACATGAAGGCGCAGGCGCACCCGAGATCAGAAGTCACGCAGAACCCCATCGAACGGGGAAACATGACAAAAACACCGTCCCAAAAAGCGGGGGAGGAAACATCCACCCCCAGGACAGAACCAACCGACTCAAAGGCCAAGGAACCGAGCCCGGGGAGGGGCCGACGTCCAACAGCACGTACGGCGAGTGGGGAGGAAAGACCCCACTCCGCGTAACCACAAGCCCCGCCTAGAGGGGGATAAAAACCCCCACGGGGTCTAACGGGGCCAAGGCCCCCCCCAAGTCAGCCCCTCCCCAGCCCCGGGAACCTACACGACAGGCCCCGGGGCCGAGCCGTTCCCCCAAAGCCCCGGCCGTACCAGAAAACCGGGGCAGCCGTGAAAACACTAAGGAAGGGAGCCCACTGGCAGACTCATACAACACGGCTGGAGGAACAGGCCCAAATGCCCCTGTCACCACCCCGGAAGGGGAATTCCCCGAGACTGCCCGAGTCTCAACACCACCAAACACCCCGCCCTGAACCTACAGACGGTAAGGAACCGGATGCAGGCAAGAAGGGTGAACCAGGGGAAAGACAAGGGGGCGTGGATGGAACCGAAGCAACCAACACCCCCAAGTCCCAAAACGAACTACAACGGGGCAGCCCCGGGGCTCCCGGGGAGGAAACCACGAGAACGTTGCCACCACCAAGGCTCAAGTGCAACGCCCCTGCACCTCGCACCCGCTATGTTAGCACAACTGGGTAACCAAGCCACAACGAGCAACCAAACTCGCAGGACACCGGGTCGAAGGTGTCACCGACCCCACAGGCAGCAGACGGAGGCAAAACAGAGAGTCACCCAGAGACAAAAGGTGAGAGCAACCCTCAAACTCGCTGGAAGCAAGGGGGGGGCTCTGGGGTCACATCCATCGGACCCGCGCGCCCCCAGGGGTTTCCCAGGGTCCCGAGCGTTTACTTTAAGAGGACTCGCGCTCAGGTAATCCCAGGCAGGGTACTGCTAACCGGCACCCAAGCTACCAAACAACTTTCTAAGAGCTGAACCCCCGGGACGTGTACACTCACGGGGACCTAGCAGGGGGTACCACCAGAAATACTCAGAACACAAGGGACACCAGGGGCAAGAACGAAGGCAGACCCCCCCCCCACCAGGTATATAAACAAAAGAAAAAGAAAACCCCGCAAGAGGACAGCGTACCCAAGCGGAACAGAGCCGGCCGCTATGATTGGTAAAGACAAGCTGCACAGTACCCCGCGCCCCACCAGTGCAAACACTGCCCCTTACTCTAAGGCGAACAAGGGAGACAGAACACCCTAGCACACAAAGAGCGGCCGAAAACCAAGCAGTAAACGGCCAAGCAGGGGCAGGACCCAAGGAACTTGTGGAAGGTGGCCCCAAGCCCCAAGGGCAGTACTTACAGGGCACCTAGGGAAGGGAACCCTAGGCGCATGCAGCCCGAGTACTGAAGAATCACTCCCGGCTCACGCACCACCTAGAAAACAGACACCACACTCTAGGTACAGTGCTGAAACAACCACTGGAGCCGGAGCACATAACCATTGCCTATAGCATCAGCCGAAGAACTGATGGGTGGATAGCCGGCGTGGGAGGTCTTGGGCTCCCCCTTCCCCCTCCCGGGGAGGGGGGAGCTGCGCAGACAACGGCGCGGTGACGTATGACGTCATACTAGTTTCCTTGTTTTCTGTTGAAGAGTTCTATTCACTAGTTCGGCTTAGGTAGCAATTCTCACCAGAATAGGGGTTTGTTTTGGAATGCTTACCTTTCTGGATGCTTGACCCGGTCGATGGCAGACATAGAATGCTTCCAACCACACGGGGGTTTCTATAGGCCATTGCTTCCCTTGCCTCTCTGAGGGGGCCAGGTTCTGGCTCGTGGTCCCTGGTAGGCCCTAGAACTCCATACACATGACTGATGCCAACGTCTGACATTAGCATATCAGCCGGTAAAGCTCCGGGGAGCCGACGGGGCTCCCCCCAGAAAAGCAATTCAAGAAATAAAGGAAAACCCAAAATATTTCTTCATATATGCTAAATCATAAGAAAATATCAATGCCAATATTGGACCTATTTGTATTAGTGAAGGTTCATACATTGAGGATGACAAATTTCTAATTTGTCATAACACTAATTTTACAATTAGTGAAATCCTAAAAAAGCTGTATGAGGATATGTTTAGCACTCAGATACACAGCATGAAAGTAAAAAATCCGGACAACTTCTTTATGCGTGATATCCAAACCCCTGTAAATATAACCAATATCAACACAAGCATGGAACATTTTGAAAGAGAATTTTACAATATGCCCATGCACTCAGCCCCGGGTCCAGACTCATGGAATTTAATATTTATAAAGAAATGCAAAGTGACATTAGCACAGGCACTCAGTATAGTGAGTAGGAAGAGATTGGACACGGGGGAAATACCAGATGCGCTTAAAGCAGCAGACATAGCCTCTCTACACAAGAGAGGGAGCAAAGCACTGGCAAAGTATTATAGACCAGTTGCACTAACGTCCCACATAATAAAAGTATTTGAGATATTGATCAGGAGTCAGGTCACTACTTTCATGGAAACAAATGATCTCTACAATCCAGGCGAACATGGATTTACAGCGGGAAGATCATGCCTCTCACAGCTACTTGACCATTACGACAAAATCACTGAGGCATTAGAAGAAAAAGGGAATGCAGATGTGGTATACAGTACACGGATTTCACAAACGCATTCGACAAATTTGACCATGGAGTGATAGCACACAAAATGAGGTCAATGGGAATAACTGATAAAATAGGACGCTGGATACTCAGTTTTCTGTCAAACAGAACACAAAGAGTAACAGTCAACCATATAAAATCGAGTCCAAGAACAGTTAAAAGCTCTGTACCTCAAGATACAGTCCTTGCACCATTGCTTTCCCTTATTCTCATATCAGATATAGACTCATATACAAGGCACAGCGTTGGATCATCCTTGGCAGATAACACAAAAATCAGCTTAAAAATTACCTCTGCTGAAGATATTGAAAAACTACAAGTAGATACAGTATTAATAAAGTTTACGACTGGGCAGCAGAAAATAACATGATGTTTAACAGCGACAAATTCCAGGTACTCAGATATGGTAAAAATGAGAACCTTAAACATAATACAGGGTACAAGACACAATCAAATTTGTCCATAGTAGGAAAGTAACATGTAAAGGACTTGGGAATAATAATGTCTGACGAACTAAAGTTTAGGGAGCATAACCAAGCAAATATTGTAGCAGCCAGAAAAATGAGAGGATGGATTACGAGAACTTTCAAATCCAGGGATCCCATCACAATGGTTGTACTCTTCAAGTCACTTGTGTTGTCCCGTCTTGAGTACTGCTCAGTACTCACTTTCCCCTTCAGAGCAGGTGAAGATTGCTGAAATAGAGGGAATACAGAGAACATATACAGCATGCATAGACTCGATAAAGCACCTAAATTATTGGGATCGCCTCAAAGCTCTCCAAATGTACTCACTAGAAAGGAGACAAGAGAGATAACAAATAATATACACATGGAAAATACTGGAGGCCCAGGTCCCAATAAATAAACAGTAAAATAACAACATACTGAAGTGAACAATATGGAAGAAAATGAAGAATATAACCAGTGAAGAGCAGGGGTGCCATAGACACAATCAGAGAGTACTGAATAAACATCAGAGGTCTGCGGTTTTCAACATACTCCTAGCGAGCATAAGAAATATTGCCGGAACAACCGTGGACTTCTTCAAGAGAAAACTAGATAGTTTTCTCAAAGGAGTGCCGGACCAACCGGGCTGTGGTGGGTATGTGCGCCTGCAGGCCACTCCAAGCAACAGCCTGGTGGACCCAACTCTCACAAGTCAAGCCTGGCCTACTGCCAGTCTTGCTGAGTAAAAAAACTCCCAGAACCCCATCAAGCAGGTATTGATTGCTCTTTAAATACTTAGTATAAGCAAAGATATTTAATGTTTGGTGAAGGATGGAGGGTAGGCAATCCAAGAGAGGAGGTGCATACTCTAGATGAAAGTAAACTAAGTAATACTTAATATATATTCTAAATTGGAATTTTAGGTAATAATGTACAATTTTTGGATGACAAAACAACACATCAGAAAACGAAGATGCAATGATCTTTACGTCTGTCTGGGACAATTATCAAATTGTGTAATTAATATTTTTGTGAATCATTTGCTAATTATACTCTTAGCTAAATGGATAATATGTAGCATGAAAGAATGCTTCATACACTTTTCTGTCCTGAAAATTATGATAATTTGGGCTATCATAGAGTATGCAATATGATTAAAATATACACCAAATCAAGTCGACGATCCAAGCATCGGTTAGGTTAGGTTAGGTTTGGTTTGGTTAAGTTAAGTTAGGTTAGATTTGGTTAGGTTAGATTTGGTTAGGTTTGATTAGGTTAGGTTAGGTTAGGTCAGCCTAACATATCATATTTATTCATTACTAACGTATTGCCAGGAAGCTTTGTGAAGCTTGTGAAGCTTGTGTAGCTTGTGGTAGCTTGTGGTAATTAGACAGACCTGTAATTGGGGGGAAAGGGGGGGAGGGGGGAACCTCAATATAAGCCTAATTTGTAGCTTCCTGTTCTCCGACACAATGATTTATTTTACGTCAGGCTTTCAGCACAGCCGCATAAAAAACCTGGTTATTTATTTATTAATATACGAGATGGTACACTGGGGGTTAAGAGAGAAAATAGGAATAATGATGATTTTACAATCTTGCCCGAAACGCTATGCGTACTAGTGGCTTTAGGTATTGTATGTACTACCTCTATCTATAAATCAAACAGAATGTTTGTACTGTAACTCTGCATCTATGTATATATTTTTCCTAAATAAATTATTATTATTATTGTAAAGCCACTAGCACGCATAGCGTTTCGGGCAAAGATCCCGTACCCAGAAGCTGGGTATCTTTGGTTGCCCTGTGACTACTCTTATGACATTCCCTAACTCTTATGACATTCCCTAACAGTATTGTTAAACTAATAACAATGAAGAGTAGTTCAATATTACCGGAATAATCCAACTCATGTGGCCATGTTTTTGTTGTGAAGCGCGGTCGTTCAGTTCGTATACATCATACCTTCTTACGAAGGTTAGAGTCTTAAAAATGTCTTACCATTGCTGAGAAATCATAAGATATAATTATTTACAATAATACACTGGTTGTTTTTGTTGATTTAGGGGCGATGACATGAGTAAACTGGTTATGTTGTGATGATTTAGGGGCAACGAACTGTGGTTATTAGACTATGTTTTGTACATAAGCGAAAAAACAAGATGTAATTCTTTTAATTATAACAATAATAACGACAAAAAGTTAATAATTAATGTACTTGTTAAGCAAAATTCGCAATATCTTAGTTTTCTTTAGGAAAAAAAAAGACATCTGGAAAAAGATCTGCAGACTATGTCTTACATTTTATTCCGTTATTTACACTAAAAGAACAATTAAACGTACACTATCGCCCGTGCCTGGTGCACGAGCACCAGGCACGGGCACTGGGAGCATCCCAGACACTGCCTTAATCGACTGAGATTAAGGCAGTGTTATTTTCATTCCTTTAGAACAAGGAAATCTCATTCTTAAACTGTATAATATGAGCTGCGCAATAATTTTTTGCTGATCTTCAATAAAGAAATTCTGGAGGGCTTGTGCAAGGATTAGGATGAGTTAGCCTAGTTTTTACTGTATATCCGTTTCTGGTTACTCAAGGGTGACAGTGGCGGGCAACACGAGAGCTTATTTGCTTATCAAATAAGCCGAAGAGCTTATTTGAGAAAACAGTATGGCATTGAATCAGCGTGGTAAAACAATTGTATTATTGACACGACGAGTATAATCGACGTAGTTTTTATATATGTTGCCGGTCAAACACATCCTTATGTGACGTTTTATACTTATGTTCTTCTAGAACATTCTATTGCGAACACAATTAGTACAAAAATGAAATACGTACATCGAAAACTAATGTCAGAACAGTGACAAGAGACACTTTTAAATATGGCCGCTCGATCGTCCGATACACTAATTTCATTTGGGGAAATTTATTTTTTCATACGCCGTTTCGCGACAATTATTTATAACTGATATAAATGTTGCAAAAGAAGTTTAGGATTAAGTAACATATTACACATTAAAAAAATGAATACATTAATACCTAAACAGTTTGTAAATACAGTGATAAATTGTGCCAAACATTACACAATATTATTTACTAAGAAGCGTATGACAACTCAAAACGGCATGATTTCAACAGGATTTTTTATAGTTGTCAAAAAACTCTGATTTTAATTATCAAGTATTTGTCACAATGTATTTTATATAATTATGAGGCAGTGGAACGACCAAATTGTTCTGTATTATAAATGCATAATGCTAAATTTCTATATACATAACAGTAAAATAATGACCACCTACATTTAAGGATAACTAGGAAATAGTAACTGGAAACTTTATTTGAACGAAAATTCAATACCAAATTTCTTAGATGTTTTTCTTAATATAAAGATCAACAGTAACGAATCTTATTCATTATGGACAAATTAACAAAAAAAAAACATAATTTTCATTGAGGACCATGTATTAGAGCATACTTAGTCACTTATATATTAAAAGTATTGTGTTTTTTGAAACATTGGGGTTGTAAACAAACAGAACGGCCTACCCGAAAAGTCGTAACATAAGAAGTTGTACATGTTTGCTAATTTATTATTTGATAAATGATTATTACTAATTTACGACGACTATAAAGGTGTCCCATTAGTTACATTACTGTAGTGTGACTAAATGCTACTACAAAACATATATAAATCCTGGGAAAGTCACAATGACCAGCGACATTAAAGCATAAAAGACTAAATAGTAACAGAAACTGTCGGCAAACGAAAAATTCGTTTCCAAATTTATTAGATGTTTTCCTAAATATAAAGATCGAATGGCTGGAATTTTCTGGATTATGGCCTAATTAAGGCAAAAATATATGTATTTTTACTTGAAGAACATATATCAGAGCATTAGTCAGTGAGTTATAGAATAATAAGAGTGTGGTATTTCATTGTATAACAAGAGATAGTCCATGGAAGCGAAAATAGACGTAGTTTAAGACAAAATAACGTCCAAAAACAGCCGTAGAGTCAAACGGTAACAGTTGACGTTCTTTTTAAGAGGACAGGTTGGTGTGTGTGTGTGTGTGCGAGAGAAAAAAATTAGTTAGTAAGTATAAATAAATAAATAAATATGTTTATTCAGGTAAGGTACATACATACATACAAGTGATGTTACATTAATGGATTGATATATAGATAGAGCTAGTACATACAATGCCTAAAGCCACTATTACGCAATGCGTTTCGGGCAAGAAAAACATTAATATCTAGAACTTAATACTAATTGAGCATAAAGAATAAAAAGTGTTGAGAACAAATACAAATAAAGATAAAAAAAAGGGGGAACATGACTGAAAAAGCAGCACAAATACAATAGGTTGACAAACAGTGTTGATTAACAAAAAAAAATTACAGACATGGGTTGACAATAGAGGAGTGAGGTAGGTTACAGGGAATTTATTAGGTAGTGTTTAGTTTTTATCTTAAACTGGTTGAGAGAGGTACAGTCTTTAACATGGTTGGGAAGGTCATTCCACATTCTGGGTCCCTTGATTTGTAAAGCATTTCTAGTTTGATTAAGTCGTACTCTAGGAATATCAAAACTGTATTTATTTCTGGTGTGGTGCTCATGGGTTCTGTTACAACCTTCAATGAAGCTTTTGAGGTCAGGATTGGCATTACAGTTCAGCGTTTTATATATGTATAATACACAAGAGAGAATGTGCAGTGACTTAATATCTAACATATTCGGAGATTTGAGTAAGGGTACCGAGTGATGTCTGGGGCCAGAGTTGAATATTGTCCTAATAGCAGCTTTGTGTTGGGTAATAAGAGGACATAAATGATTTTGGGTAGTAGAACCCCAAGCACAAATACCATAGTTGAGGTATGGATAGATGAAGGAATAATAGAGAGTAACCAGGGCAGGGCGGGGTACATATTATCTGATCTTAGAAAGAATGCCAACAGTTTTTGAAACTTTTTTTGATATATTTAGAATGTGACCCTGGAAATTCAGCTTTTGGTCGATGAGAACGCCAAGGAATTTGCCATCTAATTTGTTACAAATTTGGGTATTTATTTTGAGATTTATCTGATTAGAGGATTTATTGCCAAACAGAATATAAAACGTTTTGTCAATGTTAAGGGTGAGTTTGTTGGCGGTTAGCCAAAGATGGACTTTTTCTAGCTCAGTATTTACTGTGGCATTTAGAGCAAGGGGGTCAGGACTGGAGTAAATGAAGGTTGTGTCGTCAGCAAATAGAATTGGTTTGAGGTGTTGGGAGGCATTTGGAAGGTCATTAATGTAGATGAGAAAGAGGAGAGGGCCAAGTATGCTGCCGTGAGGAACACCAATGTTGATGGGTAGGGTGGGAGAAATTGTATTATTCACAGAAACATACTGGAGCCTGTCAGTAAGATAAGATTTGAGGTATTGCAGGGAGTGTCCTCTGACTCCATAATGATGTAATTTAAGAAGATGGTTTTGATGGTTGACAGTGTCAAAAGCCTTACGCAGGTTCACAAATAACCCAACAGGAAACTCCTTTTTATCAAGAGCTGCGTGAATTAAGTTAATCATACTAATAAGTGCATCGTTAGTGTTTTTTTTTGGGTCTGAAGCCATATTGACAAGAGCTAAGTATATTGTGTTTGGCTAGAAAAGAGTAAAGCTGCTTGTAGATTAGTTTTTCGAATATTTTTGACAAGTTAGGCAGGATTGATATAGGTCTGTAGTTGTTAACATGTGTGAGATCACCACATTTGTGGACAGGGGTTACTCTTGCTTTTTTTTAGAATGTCAGGAAAGGTTTGGAGTTCAAGTGACTTGTTGAAGAGCAATGCAATAGCAGGGGCTAGAGATCTGGAGGCTTTTTTGTAAATTAAAGTTGGTATCTCCTCGAGGGCACGAGACTTGGTTTTAAGGGAAAGGATTATTTCATTGACATCAGTGGAACTAGTAGGCTTTAGGTACAGAGACTGTGGATAGTTACCTGTAAGATAGTCCTTAACTTCAGTACAGGAAGATGGAATATCATTTGCAAGGGATGGCCCAATGGAAGAGAAGAACCTATTGAACTCAATAGCAGAATCAGAGGCTGAAAGCTGACCAGCGTTATTGGAAAGGAGTGTTGGTTTGTTATTTAAATCTTCTTTGATCCCAATATTTGTGAAATTGTGCTCCAAGTTTTTTTAATGTTGCTCTTTATTTGGGTAAATTTATCTTCATAGTATTTAATTTTGGCTCGTCTAATTATTTTAGATAGCAATAATGAGTAATTCTTTGAGAATTCTTTGGAGACTGTTCCTAGCCTATACTTCTTCTCAAGGTCGTGTTTTTTGTTAATGGATTTAAGTATTCCCTTTGTAAGCCAAGGATTGTTAAGTCTTTTGCTTGTGACTTGTTTTGTAAGCATAGGACAGTGGGTGTTATAAAGGCTAAGAGTTTTTTGAAGAAAAGATTGCACTGCTAGGTTGATGTCCCCAATGTTACCTAACTCGGACTCCCAGTTGACATTATCAGCAGCAGTTATAAAATTGTTTATAGCAGTTTCATTGTGCAGCCTAAAGCTTAACTCCCTTGTCTCTAGAGGTGGTTTGCTAATGTTAGTTAAGAGAAATGTGGGGTAATGGTCTGTAGTGCTATCGGTGATTATACCTGAAGTAAGTGGAGAGGTTATGTTGGTCCAGATGTGATCTATAGTCGTAGCAGTACTATCAGTGATTCTAGTTGGTCTAGTGATTAAGGGTATGAGGAAGCAGGAATTCATACAGTTGAGGAAGCTAACAGCAGTAGGGTGTTCAGGCTCGCAGAGGTCAATATTAAAGTCCCCTGCGATAATTAGATGGTTTTTGCTCAATCTGTTATCTAGTATTAGACTTCTAAGGTTTGAGTTGAATTCAGACACATCAGTGTTAGGAATTCTATAGACTGCACCCACAGACAGGACAAACTCGGCACCCTTGACTCTGAAACTGGCGAAGATATACTCCCCACAGCAGTCTCTAGTTCTAATTATTTTTAAGCATGTTAGGTCTTGGTGGTAGTAAAGAGCAGTACCACCACCTCTCTGCATTTGACGACAGTTGTGAATTGCCGAGTAGTTAGGCATGTTAAAGAGTTGAGTATTATCCTCTTTCAACCACGTTTCAGTAAGTATAATAAAAGAGAATTTGTTGTCAATAGTTTCAATCAAGGCACTAACATCATCGAAGTGTTTACCTAGGGATCTAACGTTCAAGTTGATTACAGAGATATTGTGATTATCTGTTAATACATTGTTTACATCATGTGCTGTAATAGTAGTTAGTAATAGTTGATTGACAGTTAAGAGGCGGGCCGAATGAGCAGAGTTTAACCCGCGCCTGTACAACTAGGTGAATACTCTCTCACTCTCTCTCTCACCACCCACATATAACACCCACATATGTGTTGTATGTGGATGCTGAAGTTCAGTCTCTTGTCTATGTATAGGTCAAGGAACTTTCCATAATCATTATTGCTAATGTTAACATTGTGTATCTGAAGTTGAATTTGGTTTCAGGATTTACTTCCGAACAAAAATAGTAGTCGGTCTTTTTTATGTTTAATGTGAGTTTGTTAGTTTACATCCATGAGTGGACTTTTTAAATCTGTTATTTTCATTATTATATAGTGCGTTTGGGTTGGGGTCTGAATAGATGAAGGTAGCATCGTCAGCACTTATGTTTACACTTATTGGAAGTATCTAAGTATCAACTAAAGTATCTTCACACTTGACTTAAACTTTAGTAGCTATTTTCTGGACCATTCCTCAAGTTTCGGAGGTCAACGAAGATGGAATTCACATGAAATGGATTATGTTACCATCACTAATAATGTTGTGTTTTTCTCTGTCTAGCTTCGGACACGGTCATGTTACAATTGTGTCTTAGAGAGTTGCGCGCAATTAAGGATGATAGAAATCACTTACAATTAATGCAGGATGGTAGAAAATTACTTACAATTAATGCATCAAGTTTGGAGACTTGAATTGAAATTGAAATTGAAATAAGTTTATTGAGGTAAAATACACACAAAGGGATGAGGTAGCTCAAGCTATTCTCACCCCGTCCAGTACATCGTGTTAATACATACATAGACACACACACTTGTACACATTTTAGTGTAACAAGCAAAGCAAATAGTTCTGTCTGATGGGTAGAGGCAACTGCACTTGCAGCTGCACCCGTGTGGCGTGTAGGAAACCATCAATGTATATGATTTGAGAGAGAGAGAGAATGATCTGTGGACAGAGCATCAATATGGCGTAAGGTATTGGGCTTTGCCTCAAGATGAAGCATAATAAAGAATCCGAATATCAGGAGAAAAAATGACATTAAAAACTGTCCACATGATACATATATATAATCACGTTTTAAACATTTCAATTGTATTATTTGCACATATATATAATTAGGAAGTAATGTTTATCTGGGTAAGTTGTCAGCTTTTATGAACTAATAGCTAGTGCGGCTTGTATACTGGGTACATCCGGTCTCTTACCCTCTGCGGCGGTAACTTTATGGTCAGGAAGCCACAAATATTTACAGTTCAAGTTCAAGTATGTTTATTGAGACAAGAAAGAAATACATCTCAAAGGGATAGAGTAACTTAGGCTATTTCTACCCCCTCTACTTCAAGTCCCTCAAGGGGCGCACAAATTCAGTAAGTACAAATAGACAATTAACATTACAAGAATCCCATTTAACATTGCAGGTTAATATAGTAAGCACAGCATCTAATTGTTACACTCTTGGGCAAAATTCTTGTAGCTCCTAAGTATACTGTCTATCATATCATTATCACACATCCAAACAATTTGATGTGGTACATTACTTATTTCCTTATTTCTATAGTTATCAATAAGTAGACACTAATACATAATGTTCTAAGGTGTGGGCGTGCGGCATACTACATAATTTACACTCCTTATCTTTTTCACTGACATCAACACCGTATTACCAGATATATTTGTATCCTAATCTTAATCTCATGTAAATTGAATCCTTCCAAGTAGACTTTCCTTTACCATAGGTGAAGGACGAGTTTGTATTTATTACTGAATAATTCGTAAGTGTGTTATCCACTATTGAAATTCTTTTTATCATTTCTTCATCCTCTTGGATCTTCTTGATTCTTATTTTTATTTCCAAACCAGGAAAGGTTTGGAGTTCAAATGATTTGTTGTAGAGCAATGAAATGGCTGGAGCTAAAAATTTAGAGGTTTCTTTGAAAATTAGGGTTGGTATGTGAACATATGGTATCTGTGCATGGGGTTCATTCATCCACTGCAAATTACCTGATGCTCATCACCACCCAATAAAAATCTGCTATCAGAACAATAAAATTGTCTTCAAAAAAACACACACAGCCTCTCTGTTTAAATCCCTGAACATGCTAAATATACACTCGCTCTACACATTCTTTTGTGCAATTTACATGTACAAAACCTTGTTCCTAAATGCTAATCCTGATCTGAAACTCTCAATTGATAGATAAATAAATAAATAAATAAATAAATAAATGTTTATTTAGGTAAGGTACATACATACAAGAAATTTTTACAAAGTTTGGTGGACTTATAGATACAGCTAGTACATACAATGCCTAAAGCCACTATTACGCAAAGCGTTTCGGGCATGAAAAACTTAAATGACTAAGGCTTAATACTAATTGAGCATAAATGTAGTAAGAGGAGCAAGTAAGTAAGTAAAATAGAGCAATATTCAGATTCAGATTCAGATTCAGATGTTTATTCAGGTAAGGTATATACATACAAGTGATGTTACATTAATGGAATGATATATAGATAGAGCTAGTACATACAATGCCTAAAGCCACTATTACGCAATGCGTTTCGGGCAAGAAAAACATTAATATCTAGAACTTAATACTAATTGAGCATAAAGAATAAAAAGTGTTGAGAACAAATACAAATAAAGATAAAAAAAAAGGGGGAACATGACTGAAAAAGCAGCACAAATACAATAGGTTGACAAACAGTGTTGATTAAAAAAAAAAAAAAAAAAAAAAAAGAAAATAACAGACATGGGTTGACAATAGAGGAGTGAGGTAGATTACAGGGAATTTATTAGGTAGTGTTTAGTTTTTATCTTAAACTGGTTGAGAGAGGTACAGTCTTTAACATGGTTGGGATGGTCATTCCACATTCTGGGCCCCTTGATTTGCAGAGCATTTCTAGTTTGATTAAGACGTACTCTAGGAATATCAAAACTGTATTTATTTCTGGTGTGGTGCTCATGGGTTCTGTTACAACCTTCTATGAAGCTTTTAAGATCAGGATTGGCATTATAGTTTAGCGTTTTATATATGTATAATACACATGAGAGAATGTGCAGAGACTTAATATCTAACATATTCAGAGATTGGAGTAGGGGTACCGAGTGATGTCTGGGGCCAGAGTTGGATATTGTTCTAATAGCAGCTTTGTGTTGGGTAATTAGAGGACGTAAGTGATTTTGGGTAGTAGAACCCCAAGCACAAATACCATAGTTGAGATAAGGATAGATAAGGGAGTAATAGAGAGTCACCAGGGCAGGGCGTGGTACATAATATCTGATCTTAGAAAGAATGCCCACAGTTTTTGAAACTTTTTTTGATATATTTAGAATGTGTCCCTGGAAATTCAGCTTGTGGTCAATGAGAATGCCAAGGAATTTGCCATCTAATTTGTTACAAATTTGGGTATTGTTTATTTTGAGATTTATATGACTAGAGGATTTATTGCCAAACAGAATATAGAAAGTTTTGTCAATGTTAAGGGTGAGTTTGTTGGCAGTTAGCCAAAGATGGACTTTATTTAGCTCAGTATTTACTGTGGCATTTAGAGCAAGAGGGTCAGGACTGGAGTAAATGAAGGTTGTGTCGTCAGCAAATAGAATTGGTTTGAGGTGTTGGGAGGCATTTGGAAGGTCATTAATGTAGATGAGAAAGAGGAGAGGGCCAAGTATGCTGCCCTGAGGAACACCAATGTTGATGGGTAGGGTGGGAGAAATTGTATTATTCACAGAAACATATTGGAGCCTGTCAGTAAGGTAGGACTCGAGGTATTGTAGGGAGTGTCCTCTGACTCCATAATGATGTAATTTAAGAAGAAGGTTATGGTGGTTGACAGTATCAAAAGCTTTACGCAGGTCCACAAATAACCCAACAGGGAACTCCTTTTTATCAAGAGCTGTATGAATCGAGTTAAGCATACTAATAAGTGCATCGTTAGTGCTTTTTTTGGGTCTGAAGCCATATTGGCAAGGGCTAAGTATATTGAGTTTGGCTAGATATGAGTAAAGCTGCTTATATATAAGTTTTTCAAAAATTTTTGACAAGTTTGGCAGGATTGATATAGGTCTGTAGTTGTTAACATCTGTGGGGTCACCACATTTGTGGACAGGCGTTACTCTCGCTTTTTTTAGAATACCTGGAAAGGTTTGGAGTTCAAGTGACTTGTTGAAGAGCAAAGCAATAGCAGGGGCTAAAGATCTGGAGGTTTTTTTGTAAATTAAAGTTGGTATCTCCTCAAGGGCACCAGACTTGGTTTTAAGGGAAAGGATTATCTCATTGACGTCAGTGGAGTTAATAGGCTTTAGGTACAGAGACTGTGGATAGTTACCTGTAAGATAGTCCTTAATGTCAGTACTGGAAGATGGAATATCATTTGCAAGGGATGAACCAATGGAAGAGAAGAACCTATTGAACTCAATAGCAGAATCAGAGGCTGAAAGCTGACCATCGTTATTAGACAGGAGAGTCGGTTTGTTATTTAAAGATTTCTTTGATCCCAATATTTGTGAAATTGTGCTCCAAGTTTGTTTAATGTTGCTCTTTATTTGAGTAAATTTATCTTCGTAGTATTTAGTTTTGGCTCGTCTAATTATCTTAGATAGCAATAATGAGTAATTCTTTGAGAATTCTTTGGAGACAATTCCTAACCTATACTTCTTCTCAAGGTCGTGTTTTTTGTTAATGGATTTCAGTATTCCCTTTGTAAGCCAAGGATTGTTAAGCCTTTTGCTTGTGACTTGTTTTGTAAGCCTAGGACAGTGGGTGTTATAAAGGCTAAGAGTTGTTTGTAGAAAAGATTGCACTGCTAGGTTGATGTCCCCTATGTTACCTAACTCGGACTCCCAGTTGACATTATCAGCAGCAGTTATAAAATTGTTTATAGCAGTTTCATTGTGCAGCCTAAAGCTTAACTCCCTTGTTTCTAGAGGTGGTTTGCTAATGTTAGTTAAGAGAAATGTGGGGTAGTGGTCTGTAGTGCTATCGGTGATTATACCTGAAGTAAGCGGAGAGGTTATGTTGGTCCAGATGTGATCTAGAGTCGTGGCAGTGCTATCAGTGATTCTAGTAGGTCTAGTGATTAAGGGTATGAGGAAGCAGGAATTCATACAGTTGAGGAAGCTAACAGCAGTAGGGTGTTCAGGCTCGCAGAGGTCAATATTAAAGTCCCCTGCGATAATTAGGTGGTTTTTGTTCAGTCTGTTATCAAGTATTAGATTTCTAAGGTTTGAGTTGAATACAGACACATCAGTGTTGGGAATTCTATAGACTGCACCCACAGACAGGACAGACTCGGCACCCTTGACTCTGAAGCTGGCGAAGATATACTCCCCATAGCAGTCTCTAGTTCTAATTTCTTTTAAGCATGTTAGTTCTTGGTGGTAGTAAAGAGCAGTGCCACCACCTCTCTGAAGTTGACGACAGTTGTGAATTGCTGAGTAGTTAGGCATGTTAAAGAGTTGAGTAGTATCCTCTTTCAACCATGTTTCAGTAAGTATAATAAAAGAGAATTTGTTGCCAATAGTTTCAATCAAGGCACTAACATCATCGAAGTGTTTACCTAGGGATCTAACGTTCAAATTGATTATAGAGATATTGTGATTATGAGTTAATACATTGTTTACATCATGTGCTGCAAAATATCTGCAATTTAGATCATTAAAGTGATTATTGTCATAGATAGTGGATAAGAGGTTAAGTTCTGGGTCTATACTTGACTGCATAAAAAAAGTTGATTGTAGAATCAGAAATAAGTAGAAATAAGCTATAAAATAGGGAAAAATATATACACAATACTGTACAAAACAAACACAAAAGGGGCTTACAGGGGTACAATGGAGTAAGGGAGTATGGCTAGGCTAGGCAACCTAGGCAATTAATGAGATTAAAGAAAAAAAGAACACTGTTTCCCAAAAACGGTGGGTTTTCTGAGTGGAAGAAAACGTATGTCTGGAAGCCGACTTTAACCGCCCCAAGCTGCGCGCGCATTGACCCGAGGTTATATAAACCGGGACGGAGACGGCGTGAGCCCCTTTCCCCAAGCCAGCAGCAGCTCTTACATAACGACTCACTGCTGCTCAGCGAGTCGTAAACACAGAAGTTTTGCCCGCACAACTGTTCTCCCAGCATGGACCCTACACCAGTTCCTCTCGACACCGACGAGGAGCGTCCCGTCAGGGGCGTCCTGCCCTTCTCAACATTTAAGGTAGTGTTTGTGTTTTGTTGGCGCGTCGGACCAGTGTTTGTCTCTGTGTTGGCGCGCGCGCTCTGATGCACGCCTGCTGGTTCAGCCTTGGTGACCAAATGCAGGTGCAGTGGTCCTAGAGGGGGTGGTGCCCCTCGGTGTTATGGGGCACTGGGTTTTCTCCAGTAGGTGGCTGTAATTTGGAGCACACTCGGGAGGAGGCCTGAACATCCCACCCCCACCCTCACCCAGTCGACGTGAGGCTTTACATTCAGGTTTGTTTTAACTTTTGCTTATTGCCTATAAGTTATTAGGTAAAGTCAGCTAGGTTAGGCTAGCTGCCGAGTAACAGGCCTCTGGCCCCTAGCTTTGTTTTCATGGACTTGTTTTCCCACAAGTTTCCTTAATTTACTACTGAAATTTATGCAGTGTTAAGCTGCATGTTTCTTTAGCTGGTTTGTTTTAACTTTTGGTTTTTGCCTATAAGTTAGTAGGTAAAGTTAGCTAGGTTAGGCTAGCTGCAGTGACCAGGCCTCTGGCCCCTAGCTTTGTTTTCATAGATTTGTTTTCCCACAAGTTTCCTTAATTTACTACTGAAATTTATGCAGTGTTAAGCTGCATGTTTCTTTAGCTGGTTTGTTTTAACTTTTGGTCATTGCCTATAAGTTAGTAGGTAAAGTTAGCTAGGTTAGGCTAGCTGCCGAGTCACAGGCCTCTGGCCACTAGCTTTGTTTCATGGACTTGTTTTTCCATAAGTTTCCTTAACTTATTAATGAATTTAACGCAGTGTCAAGCCCATGTTTCTTTTGCAGGTTGTACATTTAGGTTTATTTAACTTTTGCTTTTGCCTTTAAGTTATTAGGGAAAGTCAGCTAGGTTAGGCTAGCTGCAGTGTCACAGGCCTCTGGCCCCTAGCTTTGTTTTCATAGAATTGTTTTCCCATAAGTTTCCTTAATTTATTATTGAATTTTATGCAGTGTCAAGCTGCATGTTTCTTTAGCTGGTTTTACATTTGTTTGTTTAACTTTTGCTATTGCCTATAAGTTATTAGGTAAGTTAGCTAGGTTAGGCTAGCTGCAGTGTCACAGGCCTCTGGCCCCTAGCTTTGTTTTATGGATTTGTTTTTCCATAAGTTTCCTTAATTTACAGTATTAATGATTTTTATGCGGTGTCAAGCTGCGTGTTCCTTTGCTGGTTTTACATTTATGTTTGTTTAACCTCTGCTTTGCCTTTTATGTGATTATGTAAAGTCAACCAGGATGTGTTAGTTGTAGGCGTCTCCAGACGTCTCGTCGAGCCGGTTTAGCCCGCACGTTTGTCACAGACGTTGTCGTAAGTCCGGTGTAGCCCGGTACATTTGTTCCCAGTTTTTTCGTCCGGCTGGTATAGCCGGCACGTTCGTACCCAGACGTTTTCGTCTGGCCGGTGTAGCCCGGTACAGTTGTTCCCAGACGTTTCGTCCGGCTGGTATAGCCGGCACGTTCGTACCCAGACGTTTTCGTCTGGCCGGTGTAGCCCGGTACATTTGTTCCCAGATGTTTCGTCCAGCTGGTATAGCCAGCACGTTCGTACCCAGACGTTTTCGTCTGGCCGGTGTAGCCCGGTACATTTGTTCCCAGACGTTTCGTCCAGCTGGTATAGCTGGCACGTTCGTACCCAGACGTTTTCGTCTGGCCGGTGTAGCCCGGTACGTCAATTCCACCACGTTTCGTTCGAATGCTGTAGCACAATATTCCCGTGTTTTCCTTGGTCGCGTGTACCAGTTGTTGGTCTGCCTGGAGTGCCCGGTTACGCGGGCCCCTTCCTCATCCCAAGTTTTCAGCGTCCAGCATAACGCCTGGCCGTGCGGTCTGCCGCTTGAGCTACTTCAAATCAAATGTTTATTTAGGTAAGGTACATATATACAAGAGGGTTTACGAGTAATGGATTTAATTCTAATTATTGCGGTCAATTTTAATTAATTCTGTTCAATTTTATTACATTCCTTTATTTAGACTTTCAGCTTGATTAGTTTCATTACGCGGCAAATTTATGAAATTTATAGCATTGCTTTCACCTCCTGCCTTAAAAAAAAAAAAAAAAAAAAAAAAAAAAAAAAAAAATCTATTCGTAAAAGAATACGTATTTCCATGTCAATTTAGTAAACAGGAGCCCGCTCCTGTTTTGGTGATTTACGTTCCTCCATCATTAACCAAACGCTTACTAAAATAACTTGTTATATCCTTAGCCTCCCAGTCATGACGTGTATTAAGATTAAAGTCTTCCTCAATTTAGCATGGAGCAAGCCTCTGACTTTAGATTATTCCTGCACTTGTTTTATGAGCCATTTCCCTCAGCAATTTGTTACTGCAATTTATGCATTGCGTTTGCTCCATGTTTTATACAACTTTTCTGCCGCGATTAAACTTTCAGTTTATTCCTCAATTTAGGCGGAAGGTACTGCTGCTTCCCAGCCGACGTCCTTCCTGTGACGAGTTAAGCCGGCGATGTTTCAGTTTTATATTTATTTGGTCATATAGCTAGGCGGCCTCCCAGGCCGCTGGTTTATCCAGACGTGTTGTCTGCCCGGTGTAGCCCGGATGTCACTGCGGCCTCCCAGGCCGCTGGTTTACCCAGACGTGTTGTCTGCCCGGTGTAGCCCGGATGTCACTGCGGCCTCCCAGGCCGCTGGTTTACCCAGACGTGTTGTCTGCCCGGTGTAGCCCGGACGTCACAGCAGCCTCCTAGGCCGCTGGTCACGAAGTTCCAGCTGACGTGTCTTTTTTCACTCCTTTTCGTTATTGTATTTGGTTGTATTTACCTCGGCTCAGTGTTAATCCCGTTTCTCTAGAGAGTTATAGTCCAGCTTCATTTTGAGCATACTTTGTTTTGCAATTTATAATTATTTATAATTAATTATAGTTATAATTGGTTTATAATTTTATTATTTACACCATTTATTTAAGATTATTCATGTAATATAATTTATTACATTGTTAGGCTTTTACAACGACGTTGTCCCAGCCGGTGTTGCTCCTGCGGAGGATGGGCCAGCTGGTGGCTCGGCCGTAGCTGTTGCAGCGGGCGCCCTCACAGACTCGGCTAGTTTCAGCAGACGATGTTACAGCTGCTAACACCCCAGTTCCATCTTAGGCTTCCCGGCAGCCGATGCTTCAGTCAGGAACCTCCAGCTGAAGCGTTCCACCCGACGTTGTGCCCAGCAATTTATTTTTCTTCCATTCTGCGGCACTTGCCGTCATCGGTTATTTACGATATTACATTGTATTCTTACATTGTACGATTATTTACGACATTGTATTCTTAATATTATTCCTTATTACAGTTACTGGATGACGGTTCCCTGCCGTCGATTTCACTTTGCTCCTGTTCTAAAAGATGTAGCCGAAGTTCACGGTGCACTAGCTGCGGCTTGCAGACGCTCGTTGACAACACAAGACTACACTTGGCGGCCACTTAAGGCAGACTCCTTGGCTTCTATCCAGCCCTATCACCCGTCTGGAGGCAGAGATGGGATGGAGACCAAGGGTAATGTTCCCCGCTCACATTCTACATCCGCTTAGGACACAAGCATGTTATAGATTTGGCTTTAAGAATTGGTTCTTATTCCATTTTATGGTTTATGTATATATTGCTTTATTGTATATACCCGTCCTTGGTATATGTATTGTTATATTCAAGTTTATAGTGTTTTGTATTATCCCTGTTTATAGTTGCTTTGTGCTTCTTTGCTGTTCTCCTACTGGCTTTCTCCCACCTTTGCTCTTAGCAAAGGTACTTCCCCCTTCTGTTTGCTGGAAGATTCTTAGATTGTTAGCCCCCTTCATTGCTTCAGTATAATTGTTCGGAAAACTCTTTATTCATCCAGGATTGTTAATTAAGGAATCTCTTAATTCCTGTGCCGGGCTCCCTCCCCCCGTTTTACGTCTCCGTATTGATTCAGCTAGGGTTTTCCCTCTCGTCTGTGCCCTTGCCTGTCACGATAACACTGCGTGCCGCTTCCGCCCACCCTTACTGCCTTATATCTTTCAGCCTGGGGGAGGTGATCTACGCAACAAAAAATCGACGCACGCTCCGACTGGACCAGGTGTCGCTTACATGGTCAGGAATCGACACTCTTCGGACCCTACAAGCGCAGTGCAGGGCGCACGCATACCCTAGCCCAGCGGGCGCCCCCCGGCAAGTTCTACCCGGCCTGTGCCCAGTGAACAGGCAACACTTCCTCAGGGCGATTAATTCGCGCCGCCCTCGCAGAGATAGGCTCGCCTTCAGCCGACCACGCACTCTTACCTTTAGAATTGACAGGGCCACTCGGCTCTCTTGACGGGCTAGCCATCGGAGTTAACGGCGGGTCTAGCAACCAGCTGCAACACCCAGCTGACTACGTCCGGGACGTTGTTGCACTGCCATTCTGAGGCCTCCTTGCGACCAGCGGGCCTCGCCCTTCGGGGGGGGGGTCCGGCCAGCTGGCCTGCGGTGGGGGTGCAGCGCCGGTCCCCAAGTGTCCCGCTGTCCGCAGCTAATCCTTTGCCCAGTCTACGAGCTAGTAAGAGTAAGGAACCCCTTCTCCTTAATCCTTCTCCCGCTGGCCCTCCCGGGATTGGGGGTGCTCCGCCGGAACCCCCAAAGTGATAAGCCTGCAGATAGCTAAGAAATATTCCCATGAATTGTAATTAGTCTAATTAATGCAACTTTCATTTACTACCTATGGATGTAGTTATTAATTGTAATTGATCTCTACTTTATCATTAAGGATTATTCATTATAATTATTCCTTAATACTTTATTGTTATGCACTAGTCAATAATTATTTATCATTCATCCAAATTAGCTATTGGATTCATTAAAATAATTGCTTATCATTATACTATTTATTATTATTTATTATATAATAATAATTTTATCTATTAATTTGTTATTTATTAATTTATATAATTAATTTATTATATATTAATTTTATATATTAATTTATTATTCATTATAAAATAAACAAGTCCCCAATCTGAGCACGTTTTCTTCCAACCTCAGAAAAACATGTAAACATGGACTATACAAAACACAAGATATAGAAATACAAAACAAAAAATATAAGCAAGACTAGGCAATACAAAAAAAACAAATTGAGCAAAAATGAAAAAAAAAAAAAAAAAATGAGGTAGATTGCTTACGAGTACTCTCAGGTACACTGTAAGTAACAATTTGCAATTTGAGATGCAGGCAAAGCCAGGGGTACAATGGAGTAAGGGAGCATGGCGAGGCTAGGCAACCTAGGTAATAAATGAAATCAAAGAAAAGTTGAATAATAAACATAGGCAAATTTAAGCTAATGATTAATAACTATAGATAGTTCAGTAATGATTGTATAATTAAAAAGACCTGAAGAACTACTTAATAACTCAATTAAATAATTTCGGTAAATGACTAGGTAAGAGTAAGTTAAAAATTAAGTCAGAAAATGAACCAAGGACACTTAGGATACCTAGCCCCACTAGTTGACAGGGGGTTAATTAAGTTAATTCATTGGGAGTGATAAGGTGAGACAAACCACATTGGGAGAGGAAAGTGTTGAGGTTTTCTTCTCTAGTAATAGTAAACATTTTGCCCTCTGCGGTTTTTCTCACCTTTATCAGACCATCTCTAACGAAGCACTGATGAATCGCATCTGGGTTTTGTTGACGGATTTGACGCAGGCGGTAGAGGATTTGCTGTCTGTTCCTGGTCAAGCACTCGTTGATGTATAATCCCTTCCGTTGGGATGCAGCTGTCCGGACTAGATGGGATTTCGTGAACTGGTAAGACAGCTTCAGGCGAATTTTCCGTTGATTTAGACCTGATGGATTCTTTTTGCCTACTCTGTAGGCAGCAATAACGTCAGTTTTGTTTAGATTGAGCTGCAATTTGTTTTTTAAGAGATCCTGAGCTATTTCGACACAATTTTCACCTTCATGTTCCACAGGTATATCTTGGGACGACACGATAACAGAGTCTAGCAGCTTTTGCTGGTCTTGTTCCTCCTGGGAGACGGAACGTTGAGCTGAAAATGTACTGATACATGCAGTGTATCATAATAGAACCTACGAGCAATAATATGTAATAGAACCAATATGTAATAGAACCCACGAGCGCCACAACATAAATAAATATCTGTTTGATATAAATTGACAGTCATGCTAATATAATTGCCAGTAAGGTTTATGTAATTCACAATCATCTTAATATAATTGGCAGTGTTACGACCCTGGGTTCTTTAGTGGAAACCAGAGGTCAAAATTGAGTTATTAAACTTAACTATAGTATAGCTGAACGCAACCCTATGCGTCATTGTCTGTATCTTCCCTGCCAGACGTAAGACTATTATTGTTTCTCAAAGAGCATTTAAAGACTGAACTGGGGGTTGATTATTAAATAATAACATAGGCACCAACTTTGCTTACTAATACTTTCTAATCATTTGTAAAGTAACAATACGTTGCATAGGGGAAGATCTTTAATGTGCTTAGCTGCACGATCAATTAGGCTCCTTCCAGCACCACGACATGCTGGAGGCCTAGCTGGTCGCTAGGAGCGTTCTTCTCTGGCTGGCATTCGTGCGGACGAGACCTACTCTCCTCCCTTCTCCTCTTACTTATTTCCCTTACCTTAAGTTCCTGTACCATTAAGTTAAGTACTGTATGGTGTTTTAAGTGTGCCTACTCTGGTAGTAATGATTGGTGAGACCTGGGGGTAGTATTTGCCAGTGTTTTGGGTACCCCTAAGTGTTGTGTTTTGTATTAGGGCACCACGTGGTGTCTCTACCCTAAGCTGCATCCAGCTTCAGTGCTTATCCAGTAGTACTTTACCCTAGCTTGTTCTTAGTATAAACCTTGTATCCTGCCTAAGTGGACCAAGGCTTTTTAACGTAAGGTAGTGTGGTAAAGTTATTATTATTATTGTTATTGGTGTGAGTGTATATGGGGGGTTGTTAAGGGGTAAATAAATAAGTACATAAATTATAGGAGTATCCCTTCTTCCTGTGTGGGAGTGCATTGATCAACCCTTAGACTGACATATATGGTCTAGTAGCAAGGTATTATTACTGTGGATAGTTTATTTTGGGGCCGGGCCTTTTAGCTCTCCCATATTTGATACTCTGTCTTCTAACTACCCTTACCCCTTAATAATACCAAGTCCCCCATAGAAGCACAACACAATATTATTTATAACAAGTGGTTGGCCAGTCCGGGAGGAACATTATAAGTGTAAAAAATTAGATTCTTGAGTGCCAAAACTAAATTTTTTTGTTTCCGCAGAACGGTTGTGTGTTAGCCTAGGATCCAGCTCATCTAGCAAAGGACATTCTTGCACTGACTGGACACCCAGCTGGATCCCTTCACGATTAAGGTTAGTGTGGCCTTGTGTTAGGGGCCGTGCAAATTTTTTTTTTTTTTTCCAATTTTTATTTTTCAATTTTTTCTTTAGCTGGGAGCTAAAATTATTAGTGATGTCATCTGAAATGCAGAGACTGGCAAGGGAGCCTTCAGTGGTAGAGATAAAGAAACTCACAAAGTCTAATTTAGTATTGTTAGGCAAGGAATTTGGCCTAGAATTAAATGACGCAGATAAAAAGTGGACTTTGGTGAATGAAATATTACAACATTGTATTGATGAAGAACTATTGGCAAGTGATACACCTTTATGCTAGCCTAGCCAAGCAGAAAGTGCAACTCATAGGGATAGAGAATTAGCTCTAGAGTTAGCAAAAATAAAATTAGAGGAGCAAAGACTCAAAACCGAGAAGGCTAGAATTAGAGCGAATGCCACTGGACCTCCACCTGCCGGGGATTCAAACCCCAGGCATTATGAGAAAAAGCATAATTTGCCTGAATTTTCCGAGTCGGACCCTGAAAGGTTTTTCAACAATTTTCAGAGATTGGCCATGTCCATGAACTGGCCAAAGGAAGAGTGGGTGAAAATCCTATAGGGAAGACTTAGGGGTAAAGCACAAGATATTTTTATAAACATGCCTGACGACGAGTGTTTTGAATATGATAAAGTCAGGGAATGTATTTTGCGGGCATATGAAATTACTCCTGAAGCTCACCGCCAAGTTTGTCGCAACCTTAGGCCTACTCACAACCAACCGCTCACTGAATTTGTTAATGATCAAATTAGATTGTTTGATAGATGGATTTGCTTGGTGAAAGCCAAAACATACGAGGCTCTCAGGAACTTAATTTTAATGGAACATTTTATAGATATTATGCCAGAGAATGTTTCAAATTACATTAGAAGTAGGGTAAAGGTAAATTCTAAAATAGGGGATTTGGCCAAGTTGGCAGAAAACTACCAATTGACGGGCAAAAGGCCCAATAATAATAATTATACCCCACAGAGTAGCAAAACTTATACCCACAGCCAGTCCAGACCAGCTCATTCTAACCCTTTAACTAATGCACCTTCTGTTTCAGACATAACTGACCCTGTTAAAGTGTCTAGCCCCACGCCGCCTAAGGGTGAACCGAAGGGTAATTCTGTTAGTAATGTCTCTTCTCCCCGACGTTTTTGTGGTCACTGTAATCGTCCAAACCACACTATTAGCCGTTGTTGGCAACTGTACCCGGAAAAAGACCCAATGCTCTAGTTGTGACACAAGGCTTGAGGCCTTCGGAAGGGTTAGGGAGTAAGACCTCCAACCCACAGTGGTTGGACTTGCTTACCCCATTCTTATCGAAAGGGAGACTACTTTTGTCTGAAGGTTCTTCCTGGAAGGACGTGGTGATCTTCCGAGACACCGGTGCCATCCAGACTTTAATTTTAGAGAGTGCGTTGCAAGGTGCCAACACACTCGACACTGGAGAGGTGGTACTGGTCGAGGGTGTCACTAGTGATACTCGAGCAGTACCCCTCCATAAGGTTACCCTGGAATCTGATTTCTACAAGGGTGTTTGTACAGTCGTTGTCACTTCATACCTACCTTTCCCTAATGTTGATGTAATAGTTGGTAATGATTTAGCAGGGCATAAGGTAGGGGACTCCAGACTGCCTATTATGTTGCCTACCCCTAAGGTTTGCCTGGATCCACCCGCCGCAGAGGATAATGTTGTGTACCCTGCGTGCGCAGTGACCAGGTCTATGGGACTTAAATGTAAGGGCAGTCCTGTGCTTGCCAAGGTGGTAAATCCCGAGGGCACAAGGAACTTTCCGAGTGGTGAAAACCAAGTGGACCTCGCGGACACATTCTTGGCCCAACTCGATGACGTGGCCGAGGACATTGTGGAAAGCCTGCCACCGCCATCTACCGAGAGTAGTGGGGAGGTGGAGGAGAACACTGTTGAGCCTCGGCCAATAGCATCTGACCAAGGCCTAGATGCCTCCTTGAGTGAGTTACAGAAAGCTGACCCCACTCTTGCAGATTGTCATGAGACAGCTGTCTCTATGGAGGAAATTGTAGACGCAGCAACTGGGTACTACTACAATGATCGGATTTTGATGAGAAAATGGAGACCACAGAGTGCTCCCTTGTCAAATGAGTGGGAGGTAGTCCACCAGGTTATGTTGCTGACCTGCTATAGAGAAAGAGTTTTGGCAGCTGCTCATGATGATCCTATGGGGGAACATCAAGGTATAAATATTACGTATCACAAAATTTTAAAGTATTTTTTCTGGCCCAAGCTGAAAAGTGATGTGGCAAAATTTTGTAATGCGTGTATTGTTTGTCAACTGGTTGGGAAACCAAACCAGACTCCACCTAAAGCTCCTCTAAGGCCTATTGTCGTGCCAGAAGAACCATTTTCTCATGTGGTAATGGACTGTGTTGGACCATTACCTAGAACTAAGTCTGGTAATATTTATCTAATCACGATGATGTGTATCACTATTCGTTACCCAGAGGCTTTTGCTGTAAGGAACATCCGAGCAAAAACTGTTGTTGCTCATATGTTGCAATTTTTTTCCACTTTTGGACTGCCTCGGGTCGTGCAAACTGACAATGGTACTAACTTTAAGTCTGATATTTTTGAGCAATTTTGTAAGGACCGTGATACCTGGTTGATACCTGGTTGATGGGGTTCTGGGAGTTCTTCTACTCCCCAAGCCCGGCCCGAGGCCAGGCTCGACTTGTGAGAGTTTGGTCCACCAGGCTGTTGCTTGGAGCGGCCCGCAGGGCCACGTACCCACCACAGCCCGGCTGATCCGGAACTTCTCTTAGAAAACCGTCCAGTTTTCTCTTGAAGATGTCCACGGTTGTTCCGGCAATATTTCTTATGCTCGCTGGGAGGACGTTGAACAACCGCGGACCCCTGATGTTTATACAGTGCTCTCTGATTGTGCCTATGGCACTTCTGCTCTTCACTGGTTCAATCTTGCATTTTCTTCCATATCGTTCACTCCAGTACGTTGTTATTTTACTGTGTAGATTTGGGACCTGACCCTCCAGTATTTTCCATGTGTATATTATTTGGTATCTCTCTCGTCTCCTTTCTAGAGAGTACATTTGGAGAGCTTTGAGACGATCCCAATAATTTAGGTGTTTTATCTAAATAACTCATAAGGTTTCCAGCCCATACCATCCACAGAGTCAGGGGGTAATTGAACGTTTCCATCTAACTCTGAAGCAGATGTTGAAGACATCGTGCGAGAGTTCCCACACCTTCTGGGATGAATCATTTTCAATAATTCTAGTTCTGTGAATGCTGTGGAGGAAGGACTGTCCCATTTGCAGATGGCCCAACGTGAAGAGGTGCGGTCGTTGGTTGATGAATTCTCCAGTCTGTTCGGGGAGGTCCCGACCCAGACTGATGCCATTTGCCATGATGTCGAGTTGACGGACTACACTCCCATTCGCCTTCAACCCTATCGGATGAGTCCAGAAAAGAAGGCCATCGTACGGAAGGAGGTCGACTTCTTGCTCCAGCACGGCCTCATTCAGCCGAGCCAGGGCTCTTGGTGCTCGCCCTGCCTTTTGGTCCCTAAACCAGACGGCTCCTGGCGATTATGCACCGACTATCGGCAGCTAAACAAGGTGACCATTGTGGATGCCTATCCGCTGCCCCTCCTCGAGGACTGCATCGACGAGCTGGGAAACGCCAAGTACGTCTCGAAATTTGACCTCTCGAGGGGGTATTATCAAATCCCACTCACTGAACGTGCTAAACAACTAACTGCGTTCGTGACACCCGAGGGTGTTTTTGAGTATCAAGTGTTACCGTTCGGCTTGCGTAATGCCCCTGCCACGTTCTAGAGACTCATGAATTCTCTGCTCGCTAAGGTGCCAAATTGTCGGGCGTATTTAGATGATATCGTGCTCTTTGACAGTAATTGGGCTGACCACATAGCTAGGTTACGCCAGTTGTTCGCAATCTTGAAAAAGGCAAATCTTACCTAAAATGCTAAAAAGTGTCATTTTGGCCAAGGCACAGTGACGTACCTCAGTTATGAAGTGGGCCAAGGAAAAGTGTTACCTCGGCAAGATAAAATCAGTGCCATTCTGGAGTATCCAGTACTAAAGTCTAAAAAGGACGTTCAAAGATTTATCGGTATGTGTGTGTACTATCGACGTTTTTGTCAGAACTTTTCCAGTGTTGCCACTCCTCTCACAGACTTGTTGCGGAAAGCCGTTAAATTTAAGTGGTCATCAGACTGCAGAGGCATTTAAAAATTTGAAATTGATCTTAGCTTCCGCCCCAGTGCTTCCTAGTCCAAGGTTCGACCGACCGTTTAAAATTCATGTTGACGCGTCTGACTCGGGTGCTGGTGCAGTGTTGTTGCAAACTGGGGATGATCAGGTGGAACACCCAGTATATTATTACTCTGTGAAATTCGACAAGGCGCAACACAATTATTCAGTGGTAGAAAAAGAGGCGTTGGCGCTAGTGTTAACATGTAAAAAGTTCGAAGTTTACCTCACAGGTAATACAGTGGAAGTGTACACGGACCATAACCCACTAGTCTTCCTGACTCAGATGAAGGGTAAGAATAAACACATCCTCAGGTGGGCGTTGTACCTACAGGACTTCAATCTTTCCATTACCCACCTACCGGGCCGACTCAACGTGATGGCCGACACTCTGTCCAGATTGCCGGAATAACATTCATCTAGGCCACAGGAAGCCATTTACCAACTGTTATGCTTTAGTTATTTTTTTTAGGTTCTCCTGTGACATTAAATATTAAATATTCCGTGTCCAAATTATTTACTTCCCTGTTTTTTTTGTTTTTTTTTGTGTATGTTTTTTTTTCTTTCAGAGAACTCCTTTGTATTTTTCTTGCAGAGAAATTGTTTTTGATTGATTTTTTTCTTGTCATATATTTTTTCTTCTTATTCTCTGTACACTCTTACAAAAAAAAAAATGACTACTATTCTAGTAGTCACATTTTTTTTGTTTCTGAAGGGGGGAGGAGTGTTATGACCCTGGGTTCTTTAGTGGAAACCAGAGGTCAAAATTGAGTTATTAAACTTAACTATAGTATAGCTGAATGCAACCCTATGCGTCATTGTCTGTATCTTCCCTGCCAGACGTAAGACTATTATTGTGTCTCAAAAAGCATTTAAAGACTGAGCTGGGGGTTGATTATTAAATAATAACATAGGCACAAACTTTGCTTGCTAATACTTTCTAATCATTTGTAAAGTAACAATACGTTGCATAGGGGAAGATCTTTAATGTGCTTAGCTGCACGATCAATTAGGTTCCTTCCGGCACCACGACATGTGGGAGGCCTAGCTGGTTGCTAGGAGCGTTCTTCTCTGGCTGGCGTTCGTTGGGACGAGACCTACTCTGTGGCTGCACCCCTACTCTCCTCCCTTCTCCTCTTACTTATTTCCCTTACCTTAAGTTCCTGTACCATTAAGTTAAGTACTGTATGGTGTTTTAAGTGTGCCTACTCTGGTAGTAACGATTGATGAGACCTGGGGGTAGTATTTGCCAGTGTTTTGGGTACCCCTAATTGTTGTGTTTTGTATTAGGGTACCACGTGGTGTCTCTACCCTAAGCTGCATCCAGCTTCAGTGCTTATCCAGTAGTACTTTACCCTAGCTTGTTCTTAGTGTAAACCTTGTATCCTGCCTAAGTGGACCAAGGCTTTTTAACATAAGGTAGTGTGGTAAAGTTATTATTATTATTGTTATTGGTGTGAGTGTATATGGGGGGTTGTTAAGGGGTAAATAAATAAGTACATGAATTATAGGAGTATCCCGTCTTCCTGTGTGGGAGTGCATTGATCAACCCTTAGACTGACATATATGGTGTAGTAGCAAGGTATTATTACTGTGGATAGTTTATTTTGGGGGCCGGGCCTTTTAGTTCTCCCATATTTGATACTCTGTCTTCTAACTACCCTTACCCCTTAATAATACCAAGTCCCCCATAGAAGCACAACACAATATTATTTATAACAAGTGGTTGGCCAGTCCGGGAGGAACATTATAAGTGTAAAAAATTAGATTCTTGAGTGCCAAAACTTAAATTTTTTGTTTCCGCAGAACGGTTGTGTGTTAGCCTAGGGTCCAGCTCATCTAGCAAAGGACATTCTTGCACTGACTGGACACCCAGCTGGATCCCTTCACGATTAAGGTTAGTGTGGCCTTGTGTTAGGGGCCGTGCAAATTTTTGTTTTTTTCCAATTTTTATTTTTTAATTTTTTCTTTGGCTGGGAGCTAAAATTGTTAGTGATGGCATCTGAAATGCAGAGACTGGCAATGGAGCCTTCAGCAGTAGAGATAAAGAAACTTACCAAGTCTAATTTGTATTGTTAGGCAAGGAATTAGGCCTAGAATTAAATGACGCGGATAAAAAGTGGACTTTGGTGAATGAAATATTACAACATTGTATTGATGAAGAACTATTGGCAAGTGATACACCTTTATGCCAGCCTAGCCAAGCAGAAAGTGCAGCTCATAAGGATAGAGAATTAGCTCTAGAGTTAGCAAGAATAAAATTAGAGGAGCAAAGACTCAAAACCGAGGAGGCTAGAATTAGAGCGAATGCCACTGGACCTCCACCTGCCGGGGATTCAAACCCCAGGCATTATGAGAAAAAGCATAATTTGCCTGAATTTTCCGAGTCGGACCCTGAAAGGTTTTTCAACCATTTTCAGAGATTGGCCATGTCCATGAACTGGCCAAAGGAAGAGTGGGTGAAAATCCTACAGGGAAGATTCAGGGGTAAAGCACAAGATATTTTTATAAACATGCCTGACGACGAGTGTTTTGAATATGATAAAGTCAGGGAATGTATTTTGCGGGCATATGAAATTACTCCTGAAGCTCACCGCCAAGTTTGTGGCAACCTTAGGCCTACTCACAAACAACCACTCACTGAATTTGTTAATGATCAAATTAGATTGTTTGATAGATGGATTCGCTTGGCGAAAGCCGAAACATACGAGGCTCTCAGGAACTTAATTTTAATGGAACATTTTATAGATATTATGCCAGAGAATGTTTCACATTACATTAGAAGTAGGGTAAAGGTAAATTCTAAAATAGGGGATTTGGCCAAGTTGGCAGAAAACTACCAATTGGCGGGCAAAAGGCCCAATAAAAATAATTATACCCCACAGAGTAGCAAAACTTATACCCACAGCCAGTCCAGACCAGCTCATTCTAACCCTTTAACTAATGCACCTTCTGTTTCAGACATAACTGACCCTGTTAAAGTGTCTAGCCCCACGCCGCCTAAGGGTGAACCGAAGGGTAATTCTGTTAGTAATGTCTCTTCTCCCCGACGTTTTTGTGGTCACTGTAATCGTCCAAACCACACTATTAGCCGTTGTTGGCAACTGTACCCGGAAAAAAAGACCCAATGCTCTAGTTGTGACACAAGGCTTGAGGCCTTCGGAAGGGTCAGGAAGTAAGACCTCCAACCCACAGTGGTTGGACTTGCTTACCCCATTCTTATCGAAAGGGAGACTACTTTTGTCTGAAGGTTCTTCCTGGAAGGACGTGGTGATCTTCCGAGACACCGGTGCCATCCAGACTTTAATTTTAGAGAATGCGTTGCAAGGTGCCAACACTCTCGACACTGGAGAGGTGGTACTGGTCGAGGGTGTCACTAGTGATACTCGAGCAGTACCCCTCCATAAGGTTACCCTGGAATCTGATTTCCACAAGGGTGTTTGTACAGTCGTTGTCACTTCATACCTACCTTTCCCTAATGTTGATGTAATAGTTGGTAATGATTTAGCAGGGCATAAGGTAGGGGACTCCAGACTGCCTATTATGTTGCCTACCCCTAAGGTTTGCCTGGATCCACCCGCCACAGAGGATAATGTTGCGTACCCTGCGTGCGCAGTGACCAGGTCTATGGGACTTAAATGTAAGGGCAGTCCTGTGCTTGCCAAGGTGGTAAATCCGGAGGGCACAAGGAACTTTCCGAGTGGTGAAAACCAAGTGGACCTTGCGGACACATTCATGGCCCGACTCGATGACGTGGCCGAGGACATTGTGGAGAGCCTGCCACCGCCATCTACCGAGAGTAGTGGGGAGTTGGAGGAGAACACTGTTGAGCCTCGGCCAATAGCATCTGACCAAGGCCTAGATGCCTCCTTGAGTGAGTTACAGAAAGCTGACCCCACTCTTGCAGATTGTCATGAGACAGCTGTCTCTATGGAGGAAATTGTAGACGCAGCAACTGGGTACTACTACAATGATCGGATTTTGATGAGAAAATGGAGACCACAGAGTGCTCCCTTGTCAAATGAGTGGGAGGTAGTCCACCAGGTTATGTTGCTGACCTGCTATAGAGAAAGAGTTTTGGCAGATGCTCATGATGATCCTATGGGGGGACATCAAGGTATAAATATTACGTATCACAAAATTTTAAAGTATTTTTTCTGGCCCAAGCTGAAAAGCGATGTGGCAAAATTTTGTAATGCGTGTATTGTTTGTCAACTGGTTGGGAAACCAAACCAGACTCCACCTAAAGCTCCTCTAAGGCCTATTGTCGTGCCAGAAGAACCATTTTCTTGTGGTAATGGACTGTGTTGGACCATTACCTAGAACTAAGCCTGGTAATATTTATCTAATCACGATGATGTGTATCACTATTCGTTACCCAGAGGCTTTTGCTGTAAGGAACATCCGAGCAAAGACTGTTGTTGCTCATATGTTGCAATTTTTTTCCAATTTTGGACTGCCTCGGGTCGTGCAAACTGACAATGGTACTAACTTTAAGTCTGATATTTTTGAGCAATTTTGTAAGGACCGTGGAATAACTCATAAGGTTTCCAGCCCATACCATCCACAGAGTCAGGGGGTAATTGAACGTTTCCATCTAACTCTGAAGCAGATGTTGAAGACATCGTGCGAGAGTTCCCACACCTTCTGGGATGAGAATTTACCGTATGTTTTGTTTGCGGCTAGAGAGGGATTACAAAGTTCACTGGGTTGTTCTCCTTTTGAGTTAGTCTTTGGCCATAAAGTTCGTGGACCCTTGCAAATGTTACAGAAGAATCTGTTAGGGAACGTAACGTTACCCAAAGGTTCGGCTTTCTTTGCGCAACACCACCAGAGACTCAAGGACTGCAAGGCGGCTGCATTAAAGTATCTTGGCAAGGCCCAAGAAAAGATGAAAGAACGTAACGATGCTAAATCTAAGTTACGGGTATTTCAGCCTGGCGACCCTGTCCTGGTATTAAAGCCTCGACTAGGGAACACTATGTCCCACAAGTACGAAAGCCCCTACATTGTGACAGAAAAGACTGGGGACCTCATGTACAAAGTGAGGCACTCTGACAAACGTAACCAGATAATGCACGTACATGTAACTCGGCTGAAGAAGTTCCAGGGCCCCAGGCCCATTGCACTAACCAATGTTTCCATTTCCAGTGAGAGAGGGGATGATTGTTCTGGGGACCCAACTAATCTCATTTTCAATAATTCTAGTTCTGTGAATGCTGTGGAGGGACTGTCCCATTTGCAGATGGCCCAACGTCAAGAGGTGCGGTCGTTGGTTGATGAATTCTCCAGTCTGTTCGGGGAGGTCCCGACCCAGACTGATGCCATTTGCCATGATGTCGAGTTGACGGACTACACTCCCATTCGCCTTCAACCCTATCGGATGAGTCAAGAAAAGAAGGCCATCGTACGGAAGGAGGTCGACTTCTTGCTCCAGCACGGCCTCATTCGGCCGAGCCAGGGCTCTTGGTGCTCGCCCTGCCTTTTGGTCCCTAAACCAGACGGCTCCTGGCGATTATGCACCGACTATCGGCAGCTAAACAAGGTGACCATTGTGGATGCCTATCCGCTGCCCCTCCTCGAGGACTGCATCGACGAGCTGGGAAACGCCAAGTACGTCTCGAAATTCGACCTCTCGAGGGGGTATTATCAAATCCCACTCACTGAACGTGCTAAACAACTAATTGCGTTCGTGACACCCGAGGGTGTTTTTGAGTATCAAGTGTTACCGTTCGGCTTGCGTAATGCCCCTGCCACGTTCTAGAGACTCATGAATTCTCTGCTCGCTAAGGTGCCAAATTGTTGGGCGTATTTAGATGATATCGTGCTCTTTGACAGTAATTGGGCTGACCACATAGCTAGGTTATGCCAGTTGTTCGCAATCTTGAAAAATGCAAATCTTACCTTAAATGCTAAAAAGTGTCATTTTGGCCAAGGCACAGTGACGTACCTCGGTTATGAAGTGGGCCAAGGAAAAGTGTTACCTCGGCAAGATAAAATCAGTGCCATTCTGGAGTATCCAGTACTAAAGTCTAAAAAGGACGTTCAAAGATTTATCGGTATGTGTGCATACTATCGACATTTTTGTCAGAACTTTTCCAGTGTTGCCACTCCTCTCACAGACTTGTTGCGGAAAGCCGTTAAATTTAAGTGGTCATCAGACTGTGCAGAGGCATTTAAAAATTTGAAATTGATCTTAGCTTCCACCCCAGTGCTTCCTAGTCCAAGGTTCGACCGATCGTTTAAAATTCATGTTGACGCGTCTGACTCGGGTGCTGGTGCAGTGTTGTTGCAAACTGGGGATGATCAGGTGGAACACCCAGTATATTATTACTCTGTGAAATTCGACAAGGCGCAACGCAATTATTCAGTGGTAGAAAAAGAGGCGTTGGCACTAGTGTTAACATGTAAAAAGTTCGAAGTTTACCTCACAGGTAATCAACCCGTTCTCGCAAATTCGTAAAGTCAATATTGACTTATTAACTACGTGCATAGGTGATATACTGAACATAATAGATACCCTTAAAAAGATTCATAGAAAACACCGACCTTACCTAACCTTGTTAGTATCTTAAGATAAGCATCTTATTGCTTCGTAATTACAATTATTACTTAACCTATACCTATTATAGGTTAGGTAATAATTGTAATTACGAAGCTATAAGATGCTTATCTTAAGATACTAACAAGGTTAGGTAAGGTCGGTGTTTTCTATTAATCTTTTTAAGGGTATCTATTATGTTAAGTATGTCACCTATGCACATATTTAATAAGTCAATATTGACTTATTAAATTTGCGAGAACGGGTTGCAGGTAATACAGTGGAAGTGTACACGGACCATAACCCACTAGTCTTCCTGACTCAGATGAAGGGTAAGAATAAACGCATCCTCAGGTGGGCGTTGTACCTACAGGACTTCAATCTTTCCATTACCCACCTACCAGGCAGACTCAACGTGATAGCCGACGCTCTGTCCCGGTTGCCTGAATAACATTCATCTAGGCCACAGGAAGCCATTTACCAACTGTTATGCTTTAGTTATTTTTTTTAGGTTCTCCTGTGACATTAAATATTCCGTGTCCAAATTATTTACTTCCCTGTTTTTTTTGTTTTTTTTGTGTATGTTTTTTTTTCTTTCAGAGAACTCCTTTGTATTTTTCTTGCAGAGAAATTGTTTTTGATTGATTTTTTTTTGTCATATATTTTTTCTTCTTATTCTCTGTATACTCTTACAAAAAAAAAACATATGACTACTATTCTAGTAGTCACATTTTTTTTTTTTTTCTGAAGGGGGGAGGAGTGTTATGACCCTGGGTTCTTTAGTGGAACCCAGAGGTCAAAATTGAGTTATTAAACTTAACTATAGTATAGCTGAACGCAACCCTATGCGTCATTGTCTGTATCTTCCCTGCCAGACGTAAGACTATTATTGTTTCTCAAAGAGCATTTAAAGACTGAGCTGGGGGTTGATTATTAAATAATAACATAGGCACCAACTTTGCTTACTAATACTTTCTAATCATTTGTAAAGTAACAATACGTTGCATAGGGGAAGATCTTTAATGTGCTTAGCTGCACGATCAATTAGGCTCCTTCCAGCACCACGACATGCGGGAGGCCTAGCTGGTTGCTAGGAGCGTTCTTCTCTGGCTGGCGTTCGTGGGGACGAGACCTACTCTGTGGCTGCACCCCTACTCTCCTCCCTTCTCCTCTTACTTATTTCCCTTACCTTAAGTTCCTGTACCATTAAGTTAAGTACTGTATGGTGTTTTAAGTGTGCCTACTCTGGTAGTAACGATTGGTGAGACCTGGGGGTAGTATTTGCCAGTGTTTTGGGTACCCCTAAGTGTTGTGTTTTGTATTAGGGTACCACGTGGTGTCTCTACCCTAAGCTGCATCCAGCTTCAGTGCTTATCCAGTAGTACTTTACCCTAGCTTGTTCTTAGTGTAAACCTTGTATCCTGCCTAAGTGGACCAAGGCTTTTTAACGTAAGGTAGTGTGGTAAAGTTATTATTATTATTGTTATTGGTGTGAGTGTATGGGGGGTTGTTAAGGGGTAAATAAATAAGTACATGAATTATAGGAGTATCCCTTCTTCCTGTGTGGGAGTGCATTGATCAACCCTTAGACTGACATATATGGTCTAGTAGCAAGGTATTATTACTGTGGATAGTTTATTTTGGGGGCCGGGCCTTTTAGCTCTCCCATATTTGATACTCTGTCTTCTAACTACCCTTACCCCTTAATAATACCAAGTCCCCCATAGAAGGACAACACAATATTATTTATAACAGGCAGTTTGGATAATATAATTGACAGAGGATTATACGAATCAGGATAATATTATTGCTAATCAAGCTAATATAACTTTGAATCAGGCTTTTTCACCCACAGGGTTATTGATCGATGGAACTGACTACCCGCCAACGCCATAACTGCCAAAATGTGCTGAATTTCAAAATATACCTGGAAAAAATCAAGGAAAATTGGGGGGGGGGGGGAAGGGAACCTTCAACAAGCTGCCAGCTTCCCGTTTTTATCGAGGCCCTCAGGTAAATCAGGTAAAATATTATTCCAAGACAATTACTGCATAAATGATAAAGTTAGGCTAGAGTAATATAAATTTCTGGTAAATTTAGAGTGATGTAAATTTCTAGAGTAATATAAATTTAAATTTCATATTAACTTGACTGACAGTTATAAATGCCAATCTGCCTTCAATAAACTCTTCGGTGAAATATTTATAATCAAGAGTATTATTCATAAATATGCCTAAACAAAAAATATAAAATAGACATCAGTTTGCATATGAATCTGATGAGAAAATTCCTTGATTAACCTACATTTCCCTATCAATCAAATGGTCTCATCTTAAGTACGTCTCAGACTGTCTTCTTCACCAGCACCAATGCTAAATAATATTACAACAATAATGTCCATAACTTAGCTACAGAGTATATTACATTTTAAATAAATTTTCACAGAGAACAAAAACAGAAAGCACATTATTATTTACATAAATAAGAAGAAAAAGATTTAAAGCTTTGATTTATCTTTGCTAAACTAAAGAGATATTTCTATACTTATAAGAAATTTTGAATTTTCCTATAGTGACAGCTTCTCTAGTTCTTGCTTGGTCATCTAACTTTCATAAAAGAACAATATAATAAAATATCTTGATCTTTACCTTTCATGGTGAAGTGTATTTCTCAAACAAAATAGAATTACCTTTGAAGAACATCCAACTGACATTGTGATAGCACACTGTTAGATTAAAGTTAAGTTAATATACCTGTATGTGCCTCATTATCCTTCAACATTCTCTTAATTACCTTCGACACTCTAAGTGTTTACCCTATTATTTGCATGTATCATTTTGTGCCTCATCATATTACCAAGACGACTGAATCTCTTCCTACACTCTGGACACTCGTGAGGCTTGTCACCTGAATGCACTAACATGTGAGTCTTCATACTTCCAAGACGACTGAATCTCTTCCCACACTCTGGACACTCGTGAAGTTTGTCACCTGAATGCACTAACATGTGCTGTATTATAGTTCCACGTTCTCTAAATTTTTTGCCACACTCGGCACATTGAAAAGGTCTCTCATCCGCATGTACCCTCATGTGATTCTTCATATGTCCATGCTGACTGAATCTCTTCCCACACTCTGGACACTCATGTGGTTTGTCACCTGAATGCACTAACATGTGAGTCGTCATATTTCCACGTTGACTGAATCTCTTCCCACACTCTGGACATTCATATGGTTTGTCACCTGAATGTATTAATATGTGACGCTTCATACTTCCACGCTCACTGAATCTCTTCCCACACTCTGGACATTCATGAGGTTTGTCACCTGAATGCACTAACATGTGCTGTATTATAGTTCCACGTTCCCTAAATTTTTTGCCACACTCAGCACATTGAAAAGGTCTCTCATCCGCATGCACCATCATGTGATTCTTCATATGTCCACGCCGACTGAATCTCTTCCCACACTCTGGACACTCATAAGGTTTGTCACCTGAATGTACTAACATGTGACGCTTCACATCTTGATGACTGGTGACTACCTTCGGACACTGTGGACACTGGTGAGTCTTCATCTTCTTTATGGCAGGTGCAGTTTGTGTGAAGGTTTTCTCCCCCGTATGTTGGGAGAAGCGTCAAGGCTTGAGTGTTGTTTCTTCGAGTTAGACTTGATGTGAGCACTTGGCGGTCAATGGTGGTGCTTTTTCTTTATGATAAGTGCAGTTTGTGTCAAGGTTTTCCCTTAATGCTCGTGCTGAACATCACCGGCTGTGGCGCTGCTAAAATGGCGGCGGTTGTTTACCCTCTCATCACCTGAGTGTTCCAATGTTTTTGTCTAGTTCCACATATCATTTTTCCTACTTCTTATTTTTGTTTATAACTGATCATTTACAATTAACACTTATATTTATATTCAAGTTTTTCAATCAAAGAATGTACTTGAAATTGTTTTTTTAAACATAAAGCCACACGATTGTACTTTTTCTGTTTAAAAAAACAATTTCAAGTACATTCTTTGATTGAAAAACTTGAATATAAATATAAGTGTTAATTGTAAATGATCAGTTATAAACAAAAATAAGAAGTAGGAAAATATATATATATATATATATATATATATATATATATATATATATATATATATATATATATATATATATATATATATATATATATGCGAACAAGCCTGAATGGTCCCCAGGACTATATGCGAATGAAAACTCACACCCCAGAAGTGACTCGAACCCATACTCCCAGAAGCAACGCAACTGGTAACTACAGGGCGCCTTAATCCGCTTGACCATCACGGCCGTCAAAAGGAAGTGATAGCCGAGGCTATTTGAGCCACTTCCCCGACGGCAACTCGGATGGTAATCTTGGGCATAGCATTTCACCAAATCACCTCATTCTTTGGGGCACACGTGAGGAACACAAATGCGAACAAGCCTGAATGGTCCCCAGGACTATATGCGAATGAAAACTCACACCCCAGAAGTGACTCGAACCCATACTCCCAGAAGCAACGCAACTGGTAACTACAGGGCGCCTTAATCCGCTTGACCATCACGGCCGTCAAAAGGAAGTGATAGCCGAGGCTATTTGAGCCACTTCCCCGACGGCAACTCGGATGGTAATCTTGGGCATAGCATTTCACCAAATCACCTCATTCTTTGGGGCACACGTGAGGAACACAAATGCGAACAAGCCTGAATGGTCCCCAGGACTATATGCGAATGAAAACTCACACCCCAGAAGTGACTCGAACCCATACTCCCAGAAGCAACGCAACTGGTAACTACAGGGCGCCTTAATCCGCTTGACCATCACGGCCGTCAAAAGGAAGTGATAGCCGAGGCTATTTGAGCCACTTCCCCGACGGCAACTCGGATGGTAATCTTGGGCATAGCATTTCACCAAATCACCTCATTCTTTGGGGCACACGTGAGGAACACAAATGCGAACAAGCCTGAATGGTCCCCAGGACTATATGCGAATGAAAACTCACACCCCAGAAGTGACTCGAACCCATACTCCCAGAAGCAACGCAACTGGTAACTACAGGGCGCCTTAATCCGCTTGACCATCACGGCCGTCAAAAGGAAGTGATAGCCGAGGCTATTTGAGCCACTTCCCCGACGGCAACTCGGATGGTAATCTTGGGCATAGCATTTCACCAAATCACCTCATTCTTTGGGGCACACGTGAGGAACACAAATGCGAACAAGCCTGAATGGTCCCCAGGACTATATGCGAAAGAAAACTCACACCCCAGAAGTGACTCGAACCCATACTCCCAGAAGCAACGCAACTGGTAACTACAGGGCGCCTTAATCCGCTTGACCATCACGGCCGTTCGCATATAGTCCTGGGGACCATTCAGGCTTGTTCGCATTTGTGTTCCTCACGTGTGCCCCAAAGAATGAGGTGATTTGGTGAAATGCTATGCCCAAGATTACCATCCGAGTTGCCGTCGGGGAAGTGGCTCAAATAGCCTCGGCTATCACTTCCTTTTGACGGCCGTGATGGTCAAGCGGATTAAGGCGCCCTGTAGTTACCAGTTGCGTTGCTTCTGGGAGTATGGGTTCGAGTCACTTCTGGGGTGTGAGTTTTCATTCGCATATAGTCCTGGGGACCATTCAGGCTTGTTCGCATTTGTGTTCCTCACGTGTGCCCCAAAGAATGAGGTGATTTGGTGAAATGCTATGCCCAAGATTACCATCCGAGTTGCCGTCGGGGAAGTGGCTCAAATAGCCTCGGCTATCACTTCCTTTTGACGGCCGTGATGGTCAAGCGGATTAAGGCGCCCTGTAGTTACCAGTTGCGTTGCTTCTGGGAGTATGGGTTCGAGTCACTTCTGGGGTGTGAGTTTTCATTCGCATATAGTCCTGGGGACCATTCAGGCTTGTTCGCATTTGTGTTCCTCACGTGTGCCCCAAAGAATGAGGTGATTTGGTGAAATGCTATGCCCAAGATTACCATCCGAGTTGCCGTCGGGGAAGTGGCTCAAATAGCCTCGGCTATCACTTCCTTTTGACGGCCGTGATGGTCAAGCGGATTAAGGCGCCCTGTAGTTACCAGTTGCGTTGCTTCTGGGAGTATGAGTTCGAGTCACTTCTGGGGTGTGAGTTTTCATTCGCATATAGTCCTGGGGACCATTCAGGCTTGTTCGCATTTGTGTTCCTCACGTGTGCCCCAAAGAATGAGGTGATTTGGTGAAATGCTATGCCCAAGATTACCATCCGAGTTGCCGTCGGGGAAGTGGCTCAAATAGCCTCGGCTATCACTTCCTTTTGACGGCCGTGATGGTCAAGCGGATTAAGGCGCCCTGTAGTTACCAGTTGCGTTGCTTCTGGGAGTATGGGTTCGAGTCACTTCTGGGGTGTGAGTTTTCATTCGCATATAGTCCTGGGGACCATTCAGGCTTGTTCGCATTTGTATTCCTCACGTGTGCCCCAAAGAATGAGGTGATTTGGTGAAATGCTATGCCCAAGATTACCATCCGAGTTGCCGTCGGGGAAGTGGCTCAAATAGCCTCGGCTATCACTTCCTTTTGACGGCCGTGATGGTCAAGCGGATTAAGGCGCCCTGTAGTTACCAGTTGCGTTGCTTCTGGGAGTATGGGTTTGAGTCACTTCTGGGGTGTGAGTTTTCATTCGCATATAGTCCTGGGGACCATTCAGGCTTGTTCGCATTTGTGTTCCTCACGTGTGCCCCAAAGAATGAGGTGATTTGGTGAAATGCTATGCCCAAGATTACCATCCGAGTTGCCGTCGGGGAAGTGGCTCAAATAGCCTCGGCTATCACTTCCTTTTGACGGCCGTTATGGTCAAGTGGATTAAGGCACCCTGTAGTTACCAGTTGCGTTGCTTCTGGGAGTATGGGTTCGAGTCACTTCTGGGGTGTGAGTTTTCATTCGCATATAGTCCTGGGGACCATTCAGGCTTGTTCGCATTTGTGTTCCTCACGTGTGCCCCAAAGAATGAGGTGATTTGGTGAAATGCTATGCCCAAGATTACCATCCGAGTTGCCGTCGGGGAAGTGGCTCAAATAGCCTCGGCTATCACTTCCTTTTGACGGCCGTGATGGTCAAGCGGATTAAGGCGCCCTGTAGTTACCAGTTGCGTTGCTTCTGGGAGTATGGGTTCGAGTCACTTCTGGGGTGTGAGTTTTCATTCGCATATAGTCCTGGGGACCATTCAGGCTTGTTCGCATTTGTGTTCCTCACGTGTGCCCCAAAGAATGAGGTGATTTGGTGAAATGCTATGCCCAAGATTACCATCCGAGTTGCCGTCGGGGAAGTGGCTCAAATAGCCTCGGCTATCACTTCCTTTTGACGGCCGTGATGGTCAAGCGGATTAAGGCGCCCTGTAGTTACCAGTTGCGTTGCTTCTGGGAGTATGGGTTCGAGTCACTTCTGGGGTGTGAGTTTTCATTCGCATATAGTCCTGGGGACCATTCAGGCTTGTTCGCATTTGTGTTCCTCACGTGTGCCCCAAAGAATGAGGTGATTTGGTGAAATGCTATGCCCAAGATTACCATCCGAGTTGCCGTCGGGGAAGTGGCTCAAATAGCCTCGGCTATCACTTCCTTTTGACGGCCGTGATGGTCAAGCGGATTAAGGCGCCCTGTAGTTACCAGTTGCGTTGCTTCTGGGAGTATGGGTTCGAGTCACTTCTGGGGTGTGAGTTTTCATTCGCATATAGTCCTGGGGACCATTCAGGCTTGTTCGCATTTGTGTTCCTCACGTGTGCCCCAAAGAATGAGGTGATTTGGTGAAATGCTATGCCCAAGATTACCATCCGAGTTGCCGTCGGGGAAGTGGCTCAAATAGCCTCGGCTATCACTTCCTTTTGACGGCCGTGATGGTCAAGCGGATTAAGGCGCCCTGTAGTTACCAGTTGCGTTGCTTCTGGGAGTATGGGTTCGAGTCACTTCTGGGGTGTGAGTTTTCATTCGCATATAGTCCTGGGGACCATTCAGGCTTGTTCGCATTTGTGTTCCTCACGTGTGCCCCAAAGAATGAGGTGATTTGGTGAAATGCTATGCCCAAGATTACCATCCGAGTTGCCGTCGGGGAAGTGGCTCAAATAGCCTCGGCTATCACTTCCTTTTGACGGCCGTGATGGTCAAGCGGATTAAGGCGCCCTGTAGTTACCAGTTGCGTTGCTTCTGGGAGTATGGGTTCGAGTCACTTCTGGGGTGTGAGTTTTCATTCATATATATATATATATATATATATATATATATATATATATATATATATATATATATATATATGTGTGTATGTCGTACCTAGTAGCCAGAAAGTACTTCTATGCCTACAATGAAGTTATTGCTATCTAAAATAATTAGACGAGCCAAAACTAAATACTATGAAGATAAATATACCCAAATAAAGAGCAACATTAAAAAAACTTGGAGCACAATTTCACAAATATTGGGATCAAAGAAGATTTTAAATAACAAACCAACACTCCTGTCCAATAACGTTGGTCAGCTTTCAGCCTCTGATTCTGCTATTGAGTTCAATAGGTTCTTCTCTTCCATTGGGTCATCCCTTGCAAATGATATTCCATCTTCCAGTACTGATGTTAATGACTATCCACAGTCTCTGTACATAAAGCCTACTAATTCCACTGATGTCACTGAGATAATCCTTTCCCTTAAAACCAAGTCTAGTGCCCTCGAGGAGATACCAACTTTAATTTACAAAAAAGCCTCCAGATCTTTAGCCCCTGCTATTGCATAGCTCTTCAACAAGTCACTTGAACTCCAAACCTTTCCAGACATTCTAAAAAAAAACAAGAGTAACCCCTGTCCACAAACGTGGTGATCACGCAGATGTTAACAACTACAGACCTATATCAATCCTGCCTAACTTGTCAAAAATATTCGAAAAACTAATCTACAAGCAGCTTTACTCTTTTCTAGCCAAACACAATATACTTAGCTCTTGTCAATATGGCTTCAGACCCAAAAGAAGCACTAACGATGCACTTATTAGTATGATTAACTCTATTTATGTCGCTCTTGATAAAAAGGAGTTTCCTGTTGGGTTATTTGTGGACCTGCGTAAGGCTTTTGACACTGTCAACCACCAGAACCTTCTTCTTAAATTACATCATTATGGAGTCAGAGGACACTCCCTGCAATACCTCAAATCTTATCTTACTGACAGGCTCCAGTATGTTTCTGTGAATAATACAATTTCTCCCACCCTACCCATCAACATTTGTGTTCCACAGGGCAGCATACTTAGCCCTTCTCCTCTTTCTCATCTACATTAATGACCATTCAAATGCCTCCCAACACCTCAAACCAATTCTATTTGCTGACGACACAATCTTCATTTACTCCAGTCCTGACCCCCTTGCTCTAAATGCCACAGTAAATATTGAGCTAGAGAAAGTCCATCTTTGGCTAACTGCCAACAAACTCACCCTTAACATTGACAAAACTTTCTATATTCTGTTTGGCAATAAATCCTCTAATCAAATAAATCTCAAAATAAACAATACCCAAATTTGTAACAAATTAGATGGCAAATTCCTTGGCATTCTCATTGACCATAAGCTGAATTTCCAGGGACACATTCTAAATATATCAAAAAAAGTTTCAAAAACTGTTGGCACTCTTTCTAAGATCAGATATTATATACCCCGCCCTGCCCTGGCGACTCTCTATTACTCCCTCATCTATCCATATCTCAACTATGGTATTTGTGCTTGGGGTTCTACTACCCAAAATCATTTACGTCCTCTAATTACTCAACACAAAGCTGCTATTAGGACAATATCCAACTCTGGCCCCAGACATCACTCGGTACCCCTTCTCAAATCTCTGAATATGTTAGACATTAAGTCACTGCACATTCTCTCATGTGTATTATACATATATAAAACGCTAAACTGTAATGCCAATCCTGACCTCAAAAGCTTCATTGAAGGTTGTAACAGAACCCATGAGCACCACACCAGAAATAAATACAGTTTTGATATTCCTAGAGTACGACTTAATCAAACTAGAAATACTCTACATATCAAGGGACCCAGAATGTGGAATGACCTTCCCAACTATGTTAAAGACTGTACCTCTCTCAACCAGTTTAAGATAAAAACGAAGCTATACCTAATAAATTCCCTGTAACCTACCTTACCCCTCTATTGTCAACCAATGTCTGTTTTTTTAAAGAGCGCTGTTTGTCGACAGAATTGTATTTGTGCTGCTTTTTCAGCTATGTTTTCATTTTATTCTTTATGCTCGATTAGTATTAAGCTTTAGTCATTTAAGTTTTTCATGCCCGAAACGTTTTGCGTAATTGTGGCTTTAGGCATTGTATGTACTAGCCCTATCTATAAATCCATCACTCTTTGTAAAATCTCTTGTATGTATGTACCTTACCTAAATAAACATTTGATTTTATTTGATTTTGAATGAAATATTGACACATCGTTGGTACATTGGTTATAGAATTGTCTCTGAATTCACATATCTTTTCGCACTCCATCACATAATGACGGAGGGTGTGCGAATAGTTTTGTTGACACAGATTACATTTGGTCAGATCTACATCAGCAGATAATGAGAATTCCCAGAGATACTTGTAACCGAGTCTAAGCCGAGCAGTAGTAACATCTAGAAGTCTGCTGATTTTATTTATTTATTTATTTATTTATTTATATATATACAAGAAGTTACATTGGGATTGTGAGGATACATAGTATAGTAATTACAATCTTGTAAAGCCACTAGTACGCGCAGCGTTTCGGGCAGGTTCTTAATCTAAGAAAATAAGCAGCTTTACTCATATCTAGCCAAACTCAATATACTTAGCCCTTGCCAATATGGCTTCAGGCCCAAAAAAAGCACTAACGATGCACTTATTAGTATGCTTAACTCGATTCATACAGCTCTTGATAAAAATGAGTTCCCTGTTGGGTTATTTGTGGACCTGCGTAAAGCTTTCGATACTGTCAACCACCAAAACCTTCTTCTTAAATTACATCATTATGGTGTCAGAGGACACTCCCTTCAATACCTCAAATCCTACCTTACTGACAGGCTCCAATGTGTTTCTGTGAATAATACAATTTCTCCCACCCTACCCATCAACATTGGTGTTCCCCAGGGCAGCATACTTGGCCCTCTCCTCTTTCTCATCTACATTAATGACCTTCCAAATGCCTCCCAACACCTCAAACCAATTCTATTTGCTGATGACACAACCTTCATTTACTCCAGTCCTGATCCCCTTGCTCTAAATGCCTCAGTAAATACTGAGCTAAATAAAGTCCATCTGTGGCTAACTACCAACAAACTCACCCTTAACATTGACAAAACTTTCTATATTCTGTTTGGCAATAAATCCTCTAATCAAATAAATCTCAAAATAAACAATACCCAAATTTGTAACAAATTAGATGGCAAATTCCTTGGCATTCTCATTGACCACAAGCTGAATTTCCAGGGACACATTCTAAACATATCAAAAAAAGTTTCAAAAACTGTGGGCATTCTTTCTAAGATCAGATATTATGTACCACGCCCTGCCCTGGTGACTCTCTATTACTCCCTTATCTATCCATATCTCAACTATGGTATTTGTGCTTGGGGCTCTACTACCCAAAATCACTTGCGTCCTCTAATTACTCAACACAAAGCTGCTATTAGGACAATATCCAATTCTGGCCCCAGACATCATTCGGTACCCCTACTCAAATCTCTGAATATGTTAGACATTAAGTCACTGCACATTCTCTCATGTGTATTATACATATATAAAACGCTAAACTATAATGCCAATCCTGATCTCAAAAGCTTCATAGAAGGTTGTAACAGAACCCATGAGCACCACACCTGAAATAAATACAGTTTTGATATTCCTAGAGTACGACTTAATCAAACCAGAAATGCTCTACAAATCAAGGGGCCCAGAATGTGGAATGACCTTCCCAACCATGTTAAAGACTGTACCTCTCTCAACCAGTTTAAATTAAAAACGAAGCTATACCTAATAAATTCCCTGTAACCTACCTTACCCCTCTGTTGTCAACCCATGTATGTTTTTTGTTTTTTTGTGTGTGTGTTTTTTTAAATCAACGCTGTTTGAATGTAATTTTCTGTAATAATTTGTAATTGTATTTGTGCTGCTTTTTCAACAATGTTCCCCCCTCTTTTACCTCTATTTTTATTTGTACTCAACACATTTTATTCTTTTTACCCATTAGTTTTAAGCTTTAGTCATTAGTGTTTTTTCCTGCCCGAAATGCTTTGCGTAATAGTGGCTTTAGGCATTGTATGTACTAGCTCTATCTATAAAGCCAACAAACATTGTAAAATCTCTTTACGTATGTACCTTTACCTAAATAAAAATTATTATTATTATTATTATTATAAATTTTTAAGTAGGTAAATACTTGAAAAATTTATAAAAAATGATAACAGTTACATAGCAAGAGAGAAAAAAAAATAAAAGATGAGAGAAAATTGTAGGTATATTAAAGCACATAGGTAGCTATATTGATTGCAATGACAACTTGAATGATAGTTAACAAAAATTAATAGGCACAATACAGCATATGGCTAGCACATAAAAGAAGACAGCAATGAGCACAATGATAAAGTTGTTTGGATTAAGTACATAAAGATTGGGAGATTGGGTAACACTAGATACAGAACAAATTTAAAGCTCAGTGTATGAAACTACGAAGATGAAATTAGGTACTTTTTGTTTTTGTTTTTAAATGAGGCAAAAGTTTAACAGCTTTTCAATTCACTAGGGAGTGAGTTCCATAGACTAGGTCCCTTAATTTGCATAGTGTTTACACAGATTTGCAGTCTCCGTGGTGTAGTGGTAAGACACTCGCCTGGCGTTCCGCGAGCGCTATGTCATGGGTTTGTATCCTGGCCGGGGAGGATTTACTGGGCGCAATTCCTTAACTGTAGCCTCTGTTTAACGCAACAGTAAAATGTGTACTTGGATGAAAAAACGATTCTTCGCGGCGGGGATCGTATTCCAGGGACCATAGGATTAAGGACTTGCCCGAAACGCTACGCGTATTAGCGGCTGTACAAGAATGTAACAACTCTTGTATATATCTAAAAAAAAAAAAAAAAAAAAAAAAAAAAAGTTTGACCCTGGGGATATCAAAGAGATATTTCTTTCTGATGTGGTGATAATGGGTCCTATTACATCTGTCCAGGGAGAGTTTCAGAGCATGGTTTGCGTTTAAGAACAGGGTTTTGTAAATGTAGTTGACACAAGAGAATGTGTGGAGGGAGTTAATATTTAGCAAGTTTAGGGATTTAAACAAGAGAGCTGAGTATTGTCTGAAAGCAGAGTTTGTTATTATTCTGATAGCAGATTTTTGCTGGGTGATGATAGGCTTAAGGTGGTTTGCAGTGGTAGACCCCGAATGCACAGATACCATAATTAAGATAGGGGTAGATTAGTGCATAATATAGTGAGAGGAGAGCAGAGTTAGAAACATAATATCTTATTTTAGAGAGTATACCAACTGTTTTAGAGACTTTCTTAGTTATGTGTTGAATGTCGGTGCTGAAGTTGAGTCTCTTGTCTAGGAATAGGTCAAGAAACTTGCCATCATTTTTATTATTGATGTTAATATTGTCTATCTGTAGCTGAATTGCATTCGATGATTTGCTTCCAAATATGTTAATGTTGTCTATCTGTAGCTGAATTGCATTTGATGATTTGCTTCCAAATAAGATATAGTAGGTCTTTTGTATGTTTAATGCTAGTTTGTTAGTTGACATCCATAAGTGGACTTTTTTTAATTCATTATTCACAACATTATTTAGTGTATGTGGGTTGGGGTCTGACTAGATAAGGGTAGTATCATCAGCAAACAATATAGGTTTAAGAATATTAGAGACATTAGGCAGATCATTGATATATATAAGAAATAGAAGAGGTCCTAAGATGCTGCCCTGTGGCACACCAACGGTAATTGGTAGAGTGGAAGAAGTTGTGCCATTGATGGTTACACATTGGTGTCTGTCACTAAGATAGGATCGGATGTAGTCGAGGGCAAGGCCTCGGATTCCATAATGCTGGAGTTTAAGTAAGAGGTAGTTGGGATTAACAGTATCAAAGGCCAGGTCAATGAAGAGTCCAATCGGAAACTCATTTTTGTCAAGGGCTGAATAGATTACGTCAAGTAGACTAATGATTGCATCATTGGTGCTCTTTTGGGACCGGAAGCCAAACTGGCAGGGGCTGAGTATGTCGAAGTTTACGAGGTAGGAATAGAGCTGTTTGTAAATAATTTTTTTCAAATATTTTTGATAGAATGGGTAGATTTGATATTGGTCTATGATTGTTTATGTCCGTCGGATTGCCTCCTTAATGGACTGGCGTTACTCTTGTTTTTTTAAGGATATCAGGGAAGGTGTGACTTTATTGGATGAACCATAGAAGTGTCGCTCCTCTTGCATGATAGTATGATGATAGATGGAATTACTGGTGTCGATTTCACTTTGCCTCAGATCTACAAGATCTTGTTGAAGTTCTTGGTGTACTGCTGCTCTCAGATTGCTCATTGACAATCCAAGGTTACACTCAACGGCTCCTTTAAAGGCAGATTCTTTGGCTAACTTATCAGCTCTATCATGCATTCGGAGGCCAACATGAGATGGAGACCACATGAAATGGACTCTGTTACCATCCTTAATAATCTTGTTGTATTTGTGTCTAGCTTCGGACACGAGCACGTTACAGTTATGTGTTAAAGAGTTGAGAGCAATTAAGAATGATAAGGAGTCACTGACAATTAATGTATCAAGTTTGGAGACTTGTACACATTTCAGTGCAAGAAGCAAGACAAATAGTTCGGTCTGAAGGGTAGAGGCCCAGTTGTTTATACGGACTCCGCACTCAAAGTACAAGCTATCGCCCATTGTCAGAACAACTGCACCCGTGGTGCGGTGTAGGGAACCATCAGTGTATATGATTTGAGAGAGAGAATGCTCTGTGGACAGAGCATCAATATGGCTTAAGGCATTGATCTTTGCCTCAAGACGAAGCTTGGGCTGCCCTCTAATTTGTTTCTTGGGTGGAAAGGTAGGGATTAAAATTGAAAAGGGTTAATCTCCCACGGTGCAGGAAAGTGTCGTTGTTGTTTCTCTTGGTACAAAACCATGCAAGAGGAGCCACACATCTATGGATCATCCAATAAAATCAGCAGACTTCTAGATGTTACTACTGCTCGGCTTAGACTCGGTTACAAGTATCTCTGGGAATTCTCATTATTTGCTGATGTAGACCTGACCAAATGTAAACTGTGTCAACAAAATTATTCGCACACCCTCCGTCCAATGTTCCAGCGATGTGTCAATATTTCATTCAAAATGATCTGCTACCAGAAATTTTAGCCAAATATCCCCAGTTTGCTAACTGTAGGTAGTAACTAAGTGATTGTAACCTATCCACCGCTGCCCACTGGATGGGGGGCGGTGTGCAGGACAAACATAAATTTTGACACTAGCTCTCCACATATGTCAGTTGCTTAATTTTGAACCTGTACTTGAGGTCGATCTCGAACCCATTGTTGATGTGACGACTTATATTGAATTTTGTAACTAGTTCATCAAGATTGTAACTTGCTTAGCTAAATGAATTGTGGGGTTCAGTCCCTGAGCCCATTATGTGCCTCTATAACCCTTTTAATTAATTAAAAAAGTGCACCTATGGATGTCAACCAACAAACTCACACTAAATATAGAAAAGGACTACTACATCTTATTTGGAAGCAAATTAAGAAATGCAATTCAGCTTCAGATAGACAATGTTAACATCAGTAATAAAAATGATGGAAAGTTTCTTGGCCTATACCCAGACAAGAGATTTAACTTCAGCACCCACATACAATAGCTAACTAAGAACATCTCTAAACCAGTTGGTATACTCTCGAAAATCAGATATTATATACCTAAATCTGCTCTCCTCTCACTGTTTTATGCACTAATCTATCCCTATCTTAATTATGGTATCTGTGCATGGGGTTCAACCACTGCAAACCACCTCAAGCCCATCATCACCCAGCAAAATTCTGCTATAAGAGCAATAACAAACTCTGCTTTCAGACAACACTCAGCCCCCGTGTTTAAATCCCTAAACACGCTAAACATAAGCTCACTCCACACATTCTCTTGTGTCAGTTGCATAAACAAAACCGTTTTTAAATGCAAACCCTGTTCTGAAACTCTCTTTGGACAGATGTAATAGGATACATAATCACCACACCAGAAAAAGTATCTCTTTGATATCCCCAGAGTCAAACTTAATCTGTGTAAACACTCTATGCAAATAAAGGGACCCAGTCTATGGAACTCACTCCCTATTGAATTGAAAAGCTGTCCAACTTTTGCGTCATTCAAAAACAATACTAAAAAGTACTTAATTTCATCTTCATAGTTTTTTACATTTTGCTTTAAAATTGCACTGTATCTATTGCTACCCAATCTCCCAATCTTTATGTACCCAATCTAGAGCAATCTTTATCATTGCGATCATTGCTGTCTTCTTATATGTACTATCAATCTACTGTACTGGTGTCTATTAAGCTTGTTTATACTTACCAATCAAGCTCTCAATGTAATCAATCAGAGCTTTATTATACCAATGTGCTTTAATATACTTACTAATCTCTCTCATCTCATTTTTTTCTTGCAATGTATTTGTTATTTTATTAATTCTTCTAGAATTTACCTACTTAAAATTATCTGTTAGATTAAGGACCTGCCCGAAACGCTGCGCGTACTAGTGGCTTTACAAGAGTGTAATTACTGTACTATGTATTCTCACAAACCCATTGTACCTTCTTGTATATAAATAAATAAATAAAAAAATTAAAAAAAAAAAAATGATCTGCCTAATGTCTCTAACATGCTTAAAAAAAATCCACTTGTGGATGTCAACCAACAAACTCACACTAAACATAGAAAAGCATTTTACTTAAATAAATTAATAAATAAATTGTTAAAATGTCTTTTTTTGGGTCAGGATGAGTGAAGCAATGAAAGCGATTTTGTTTTTATTAATTAAAGCAGCCAAATGTTGCTGGCAAATGGGGCAAAACTGCAAAAGTGGATGGTGTGGTGCTGCCTTCAGGTGTGGTGCTGCCTTCAGATGTGGATCTGCCTTCAGGTGTGGATCTGCCTTCAGGTGTGGATCTGCCTTCAGGTGTGGTGCTGCCTTCAGGTGTGGTGCTGCCTTCAGGTGTGGTGCTGCCTTCAGGTGTGGATCTGTCTTCAGGTGTGGATCTGCCTTCAGGTGTACTGGTGCTGCCTTCAGGTGTACTGGTGCTGCCTTCAGGTGTGGTGCTGCCTTCAGGTGTGGTGCTGCCTTCAGGTGTGGTGCTGCCTTCAGGTGTGGTGCTGCCTTCAGGTGTGGTGCTGCCTTCAGGTGTGGTGCTGCCTTCAGGTGTACTGGTGCTGCCTTCAGGTGTACTGGTGCTGCCTTCAGGTGTACTGGTGCTGCCTTCAGGTGTACTGGTGCTGCCTTCAGGTGTACTGGTGCTGCCTTCAGGTGTACTGGTGCTGCCTTCAGGTGTGGTGCTGCCTTCAGGTGTGGATCTGCCTTCAGGTGTGGATCTGCCTTCAGGTGTGGTGCTGCCTTCAGGTGTGGTGCTGCCTTCAGGTGTGGTGCTGCCTTCAGGTGTGGTGCTGCCTTCAGGTGTGGTGCTGCCTTCAGGTGTGGTGCTGCCTTCAGGTGTGGTGCTGCCTTCAGGTGTGGTGCTGCCTTCAGGTGAGGTGCCGCCTTCAGGTGTGGTGCTGCCTTCAGGTGTGGTGCTGCCTTCAGGTGTGGATCTACCTTCAGGTGTGGTGCTGCCTTCAGGTGTGGTGCTGCCTTCAGGTGTGGTGCTGCCTTCAGGTGTGGTGCTGCCTTCATGTGTGGATCTGCCTTCAGGTGTGGTGCTGCCTTCAGGTGTGGATCTGCCTTCAGGTGTGGTGCTGTCTTTAGGTGTGGTGCTGTCTTTAGGTGTGGTGTTGCCTTCAGGTGTGGTGCTGCCTTCAGGTGAGGTGCTGCCTTCAGGTGTGGATCAGCCTTCAGGTGTTGTTCCTCTTGGATGATCTTGTCCCTCTCTGTCTCACACCTGTAAGAATGAGTGATATGATTGATGGGAAACAAAGTGCAGGCAAGACAATGGAGGCCAGTAGTAATCAGCTTGTCAGTACACAACTTTTGCCCTTGCTTCAAAAGAGCCAGGATTCCACTATTATTTTTGGGTGATAAGTGCTTCTCTTCAATAGTGTACTTGTTAGGATCCTGTAATATATAAAATATTTAATGGGATTTAAGACATTTACAAATTTGTCTGAAAATACTAAAGAAATTAGAATATATATTTAATGGAAATTTTTGATAAAAGTTCACATGTAAAAGTCACCAGTATATTAAAACCATGGAATTGTCTACCTGTCAAAGCCATAAATAGCAAGACATAAAGTATAAAATTAGTATATATAAGTCTAAAGTTCTGCTGGATAAATGTTTATGAAGAACTGAATTGTAACACACATTTAATTTAAGCTGTTAGCTTACCTTGCTTAGATATGAAGGGAAAATTCCACATAACTCTTTAGTATGTTCGGTTAAAATCTCTCTCTTCTTGTAATATGTGAGATAATGCAGCATTTCTTGAATGGTATGTTGTTGCTCCTCTCTGGATCTCTTCTGAAGCTCCACATCTTCTACTGCCTTCTTTTTTTGAGCCAGGGACACTAATAAAAGAAGAAAATTTATTTACTGTAAGTAAACTAAAACTCAATTTAATGTAATTACAGTTTAGGTACTTGCATAATACATTTATTTATTTATTTATATATATACAAGAAGGTACATTGGGATTGTGAGGATACATAGCATAGTAATTACAATCTTGTAAAGCCACTAGTATGCGCAGCGTTTCGGGCAGGTCCTTAATCTAAGAAAATTTTAAGTAGGTAAAAACTTGCAAAATTTATAAAAAATGATAGCAGTTACAAAGCAAGAAAAAAATAAAAGATGAGAAAATTGTAGGTATATTAAAGCACATAGGTAGCTCAGATTGATTGCAATGACAGCTTGAATGGTAGCGAAGCGAAGCGTAAATGTCCATAGAGCTGGCAAGCAGGGGATGAAAGAATGGGGCGAGGCTGCAGAAATCTTGAGCAAGGATCCGGGGATGAAGTGAAGAGGGGAGATGAAAGGTCGGTGGCCCAACCACCGCGGATTTGAACTTGATCAGATGGAAGTAGAATTGAGTAGGGTGTCATTTGCAGTACACACAGGGGCCGGGAACGCAAGCAGCTGGCAGTGGAGGTTTGATGTCAGATGTTGATGTTAAGTCAGTTCGTTAGTAGTCTTCTTCCTTGTTGATTTCACCAAACTTTGATCGTTGGTCTTCTTTTTGGGCTTGTCGGTCTTGGTGGTCACGTTTCTTGTTGATGCTTGGAGGTGATCTTTCCGTGGAGGTGATGGTGTTCCAACAGATATTTCTTCATCCGATTCATCAGATGAGTGAAGAGCAGGGGTGTTGACACGCTGGGGTAGAGTTCTTGAAGGTTGATGTCTTGAAGGTTGAGTTCTTGGAGGTTGAGTAGCAGTGGTAGGTACTGCAGCAGAAGGGGCTGCATAGTAGGTACCCTCTATAGGGTCACACCAAGGGTCGATTGCAGCGAAATTCATCACTGAGACGGGTGAAGGGACAGCAGCAGCTGGAGAAGCGTGTGGAGCAGGAGCCGACAGTAAGTCTGAAAGCGTGGCCGCGTTCACAGTGATGTCATGGTTAGTAACTGTAACTGTTGCAGAAGTGGGGGTCACAGGAGGCAGAGTCTTGTGAGCTGTAGGTACCCGAACAGGATCTGAAGTCTGCATTGCAGTGGCGGAATCGTCGTCGTCGGATGTAAGTAAGTAATTATCAAAAGAAGGCACCAAACTGGGAAGGCTATGTAGCACCATCAAATGCGCAAAATAATCAGAGGGCGCTAAATATCACCAAGGAAGCCAATACGAGAACAAAAACGCATAAAGCGAACAATATCAAAAGTGTCCGAGTCACCAAGAATTCTATTGAGGGACAGGTGACCGCGAGGGGCGGTCGGAAAGCAAGACACACGCTCGTCCTGGAAGTCAGGACATTCAAGAAGGACATACACGACCGTAAGAGGGACAATGCAACTAGGACAATAAGGAGCAGGGCGGCGCTCCATCAAGTGACCATGGGTTAAGTGAGTATGGCCAATACGCAACCTCGCCAGAGCTGTTTCCCACCGCCGGTTACGGAGGAAGGAGGACGGCCACGAGGAAACACAACATTTCAGAGTACGTAGTTTGTTACCAGTAACAGACGACCAAGAAGCCTGCCAACGTTTAAGGATGGAGGAATGGATAACCGGGTAAAAGTCGGAATATGGAATACCTTTACGAGAGATGGGACAAGAGCGGACAGCTTCCTTGGCGGCAGCATCCGCACGCTCATTTAAAGACACACCAATGGGAACCCAACAAAACTCAACCGACTTAAATTTACTGTGAACAAGAAACAGCCAATGCTGGATCTCGACAACTACTGGATGAACCGGATTAAAGGACCCGAGAGCCATGAGGGCACTACGAGAGTCAACAACAACTACAAAGGAAGACTGACAACGAGAAAGCAGGAGACGAAGAGCATAGAGAATAGCATAAAGCTCTGCTGTAAAGATGCTAGTCTCCAGAGGTAAGCGACACATATAAGTGCGATCAGGAAAAACAACAGAGTAGCCAACACCATCCGCAGACTTAGACCCATCAGTGAAGACAGAAACGGAGCGGGAGTGAGAAGAAAAGTGCTCGAGGAAAAGGCGTTTTAGAACCGTAGGAGGGGTAAAAGCTTTAGTGATACGGGTCAAGGATGTACAAAACCGCGGAAGAGGGACCCTCCACGGGGGCAAAGAAGGAACAACACGAGGAGAAACATCAGAAATACGAACGGAAAGAGAATCCTGTAGGCGAGATAACCGGACAGAAAGAGGGAGGTGGTGAAGAGGAACAGGAACCGCAGGAGGGGTAAAAGTTAAAGCACGACAGAGGCGAGAGGAAGGATGTTGCAAGGACCGCGCAAGATAGCGAAGACAGTAGCGATCACGGCGGTCCTGGAGAGACAGGAAGCCAGTGTCAACATACAAGCTAAGGATGGGAGTCGAACGAAAGGCACCAGAACTGAGGCGCAACCCAGTATGGTGCAAAGCATCAAGACGGCGAAGAGTAGAAGGAGAAGCAGACGAGTAAGCAGGGCAACCATAATCGAGCTTAGACAGGACGAGAGAGGAATGTAAAGCAAGGAGAGTGCGCCTATCTGCCCCCCCAAGAAGTATGGGACAAGACCCGAAGGAGGGTAAGGGCCTTAGAGCACTCAACACGGAGGTAAGAGATATGGGGAGACCAAGACAAACAAGTGTCAAGGAATAACCCCAAAAGCTTCGCAGAATCTTTGTATTCAAGGGGATGACCATAAAGTTACAAAGAGGGACGAAGAACAACCCATTTCCGCGTAAAAGTCATGACACAAGTCTTAGAAGTAGAGAACTTGAAGCCATGATCGGTGGCCAAAGAGGACACGGCATCAATTGCAAGTTGAAGCCGGCGCTGAAGGAGAGGCGAATCATCACCCTGACAGCAAAGGGTAAGATCATCGACATAGAGAGCGGAGAAGACACCAGAAGGACGAGAGGAAAGAAGACCATTGAGGGCAACCAGAAAAAGAGTAGTGCTCAGAACACTACCCTGGGGCACACCTTCGTATTGCCGAAAAGAGGCAGAGAGAGAGCGGTACCAAGGCGCACCCGAAAGGAACGACGAGAGAGGAAGCTGCGGAGAAAGAGAGGGAGATGACCACGAAGGCCAAAAGAATGAAGTTGAGATAGAATATGATATCGCCAAGTGGTGTCGTAAGCCTTTTCCAGGTCAAAAAGGACGGCAATAATGGAGGTCTTCGCAGCTAAAGCAGTACGAATATAGACCTCCAAGTTCACCAGGACATCTGTCGCACTTGCGGAAACCAAATTGAGAAGGGGAGAGGAGATGATGGTGTTCCAGGAACCACATCAGACGAACGTTAACCATACGTTCAAAGAGTTTGCAGACACAACTTGTGAGAGCAATAGGGCAAAAGTCCTTAGGGGAAGTACCCAGAGACCCCGGTTTGCGAACAGGGAGGACAACGGCATCGAGCCAGTCCTCAGGGACTGACGACGACTCCCAGATCCGATTATACAGACTCAGTAAATACTGAGACGTGCTCAGAGGGAGATGGCGAAGCATCTCATAATGAATACCATCGGAGCCCGCCGCCGTAGAACCGCAGAGGGCCAGGGCAGAACGAAGTTCAGAGAGAGAAAAGGGATCATTATAGGGAAGCTGAAGATGAGTGCAGAAATCTAAAGGACGAGACTCAAGGACAGGTTTACGAAGAAGGAAAGATTGGGGAAGATGAAGACCAGAGCTAACAGAAGAAAAGTGGGAACCCAGTTCGGAAGCGACCTGCAACGGATCCGCCACAAGAGTATCATAGCAGGAATTTTATCTGTATGTTTAGAAAAAATAAAATACAGTGTATTTGGCGTTTATGGGTTTAATTTTTATTTTACTTCTAGTTCGCCGCAGGTGCAAAAAGAAAGAAGCAACAGAACGATGGAACTTGACGTCATAGTGTGTTCAAACTCATAAGATTCCAATTCTTGCCCTAAACTTTTAACAAAAACGTCCCTCAAGTTATTTTTCTATATTGAAGACTTCAAACAATTTATAATAATAGCTACGGTAATTATGGTAATATTCTGTCAATAGTTGAGGCATTAAGGTAATATTTATGGTAAAGACTTGTATATTCCTTTTGTGTACAGAGGAAATATTGGTATATTTCTAACACAATCTCACAGGAGTCATTATATTATTGATTATATTTCTCTATTGATGCTTGAGAAAAGGAATCTATAATGAGAACGGAGCTATGAACGAAAATCTACTTGCACACAAACAACATATATTGAGACATTCACACATGTTGTGAGCTTCACAACAGCTACGGAATAGTGTGTTGTGAGCGTTGCAACAAAAAATAATATACTGTGAGAGTAGCATCACGTTATTTCTGCGTTGCAATGGTGCAACACTCGCCACATAATATCCCTGTGTTGCATCATTCAAACCCCATTATTTCTGTGTTGCAACACGTTATTGCACGCAACATTCCTGTCCGTTGCACGTAACATTCAAAACACGTTATTCCTGTCCGCTGCAACACTTACAACACATTATTACTGTGTTGCAGCGTTCATAATACTTTATTTCTGCGTTGCATTATCCACAACACTTTTGTTCCATGGTGCAAAACTCACAACTTACCACTCCTGTGTTGCAACACGCACAACGGGTTATTTGTGCGGTGTAACTCTCACAACACGCTAATCTTGTGTTGCAATGATGTAACACAACACTCCCAATCTATAATTTATGTGTGCAACACTTACAGAACATCATTTCTGTATTGCAGTAGTCACGAAATGGCATTTATGTGTTGTAACACTCGCAACACGTTATTCCTGTGTTGCATCGCTGCATCACTCACAACATGTTATTGCTGTGTTTCAACACTCATAAGACGTTAGCAATGTGATGCAACACTCGACTCGTTTTCCCATCAAGCGTTAAACGTTGTATTCTTCCCTGGTAATTACAGACCTATCAGTCTCGTGTCATGCACTTGCAAGATGCTTGAAAGGATCATCCTAAACCGACTGTTGCACAAAATAGGCAGGTTAGGGGAGGGGGTCAATGGATTTGTTAAAGGACGGAGCACAGCAAATTGTATAGTTAATTACTTGTATTGTATACATAATTACAAATTGTATAGTTAATTACATGGCCGAAACGCTTTGCGTAATAGTGGCTTTAAGCATTGTATGTACTAGCCCTAACTATAAATCCATCACTCTTTGTAAAATCTTTTGTATGTATGTACCTTACCTAAATAAACATTTGATTTGATTTGATTTGATTACTTGTCTAATGACACGGCTAGGTACTCTGTATTTGTTGACATCAAAGGAGCCTTCGACAAAGCACAGGAGATTGCGATCCTGGACGAGCTTGCATGCATGGGTGTCAAGGGGAGACTCATGAAATGGGTTGAAGACTACCTCACAGGAAGGAAAGCCAAGGTTTGCTTCAATGGAGCAGTCTCCAGAACAATGAATATGGAACTCGGGACCCCCCAAGGCGGAGTCTTAAGCCCTACACTATTCAATGTACTTATGAACGCCATTGCAAATATTGATTTTCCGGAAGGAACACAACAAGTGGGATATGCAGATGATGTCCTAATACAAGCTCCCACCTTGGGAAAAATTGAACAGTCCATTGAACTCCTTGGAAGGAAATGTATTGAGCTCGGTTTCACTCTCTCCACAAACAAGACGAAGGCATACTCCCATCACAAGCGGAGAGCAAATGAAGAACTGCAAATTAATGGTGTAACACTTGAATGGGTTGACCACTATCGGTACCTTGGCGTCACTGTCGGCTCTAACAAGGGAAAGAAAGAGGAGCTCAATCAACTCATAGGAACATGCAAAAGTCTACTCAGGGCACTGAAAGCTATGACCTGGAATGGACATGGAGCCTCTATTGCCATGCTTAAAATGATGTACACAGCCTATGTGCGCTCCGTCATAGACTATGCCACACCAGTTCTGTGCACCTACTCCCAAAGCGATATGAAAAGGCTTGAAAGCATTCAAAATGAAGCCATGATAATCATTCTTGGAGTTCCAAGGACTGCCAAAACGTCTAATCTACGAGAGGAGTAGTCCCTTCCCTGTGTTAAAAGCAAAATTCAGGAGCTGAATGCTAAGCTTGCAATTAGGATAGCCAGAGATCCCCATTACAATGATATTGCCAAGAAAAAACTGAGCTCTGTGCTACTTTCAGGGGAAAACAGGAGAAGCAAAAAATGGCATCAAAGAGCAGTTTGCTACCTTGAAGAGCTTGTTGGGATCGAACTGTTGACAACCCAACACATTTAATTTAGGTTTATTCTGAATGTTTATCCTAATGCTTCGTTGTACTACAACGGGGTACATGAATCTGAACAGGTGTCAGCCTCAGCCGGACCTGTTGTCAGGTGCGACACACTTTGTGCCGAGGTCTGACAAAGGACAAGAAAATAAGATGGTATAAAACTTCATCATGGATATATTGTGATATATCTCTAATCACCTTATATACAATATTTTACATGTATATATATATATGTGCATTGTACACAAGTACAGTTAAATATATATATAGAGAGAAAGATACTACGACCATGCTACGGTCGTCTCTTGTCCGATTGATCTTCCCACTTATAAATCATCTACTTTCCTGCAATTTGTACCGCTATCAGGAAAATCGTTACCTCCATGCCGACCTCTAAATCTCACAGCTGTTATCTTCCATAACTTTCAAGAGCGTCGACCATGCCTCGAGGTCCTCTTCCTTCATGAGGGTGGAGCACACTAACAGTTGGGTCCGTTGGTCACACATCCAAACGCGACGACAGCCTGTTGACTCAATGGAGGGGAGTAGATGTCTGTATCTCCACATGCTCCGGCCAGCACACGTTACCTCGCCGGGTGGTTCTGATTGGCTAACAGACATCTTTCAGGTAACTATCCACAGTCTCTGTACCTAAAGCCTATTAATTCCACTGACGTCAATGAGATAATCCTTTCCCTTAAAACCAAGTCTGGTGCCCTTGAGGAGATACCAACTTTAATTTACAAAAAAGCCTCCAGATCTTTATCCCTGCTATTGCTTTGCTCTTCAACAAGTCACTTGAACTCCAAACCTTCCCAGATATTCTAAAAAAAGCGAGAGTAACGCCTGTCCACAAATGTGGTAATCTCACAGATGTTAACAACTACAGACCTATATCTATCCTGCCAAACTTGTCAAAAATTTTTGAAAAACTAATCTATAAGCAGCTTTACTCATATCTAGCCAAACTCAATATACTTAGCCCTTGCCAATATGGCTTCAGACCCAAAAAAAGCACTAACGATGCACTTATTAGTATGCTTAACTCGATTCATACAGCTCTTGATAAAAATGAGTTCCCTGTTGGGTTGTTTGTGGACCTACGTAAAGCTTTTGACACTGTCAACCACCAAAACCTTCTTCTTAAATTACATCATTATGGAGTCAGAGGACACTCCCTACAATACCTCAAATCCTACCTTACTGACAGGCTCCAATATGTTTCTGTGAATAATACAATTTCTCCCACCCTACCCATCAACATTGGTGTTCCCCAGGGCAGCATACTTGGCCCTCTCCTCTTTCTCATCTACATTAATGACCTTCCAAATGCCTCCCAACACCTCAAACCAATTCTATTTGCTGACGACACAACCTTCATTTACTCCAGCCCTGATCCCCTTGCTCTAAATGCCACAGTAAATACTGAGCTAAATAAAGTCCATCTGTGGCTAACTGCCAACAAACTCACCCTTAACATTGACAAAACCTTTTATATTCTGTTTGGCAATAAATCCTCTAATCAAATAAATCTCAAAATAAACAATACCCAAATTTGTAACAAATTAGATGGCAAATTCCTTGGCATTCTCATTGACCACAAGCTTAATTTCCAGGGACACATTCTAAACATATCAAAAAAAGTTTCAAAAACTGTGGGCATTCTTTCTAAGATCAGATATTATGTACCACGCCTTGCCCTGGTGACTCTCTATTACTCCCTTATCTATCCATATCTCAACTATGGTATTTGTGCTTGGGGCTCTACTACCCAAAATCATTTACGTCCTCTAATTACTCAACACAAAGCTGCTATTAGGACAATATCCAACTCTGGCCCCAGACATCACTCGGTACCCCTACTTAAATCTCTGAATATGTTAGACATTAAGTCACTGCACATTCTCTCATGTGTATTATACATATAAAAAACGCTAAACTATAATGCCAATCCTGATCTCAAAAGCTTCATAGAAGGTTGTATCAGAACCCATGAGCATCACACCAGAAATAAATACAGTTTTGATATTCCTAGAGTACGACTTAATCAAACTAGAAATGCTCTACAAATCAAGGGGCTCAGAATGTGGAATGACCTTCCCAACCATGTTAAAGACTGTACCTCTCTCAACCAGTTTAAGTTAAAAGCGAAGCTATACCTAATAAATTCCCTGTAACCTACCTTACCCTTCTATTGTCAACCAATGTCTGTTTTTTTTCTTTAAAGAGCGCTGTTTGTCGACATAATTGTATTTGTGCTGCTTTTTCATCTATGTTCTCATTTCTTGTTTTCATTCTACTCATTATGCTCAATTAGTATTAAGCTTGTCATTTAAGTTTATCATGCCCGAAACGCTTTGCGTAATAGTGGCTTTAGGCATTGTATGTACTAGCTCTACCTATAAGTCAAACAATCCTTGTAAATATTTATTGTATGTATGTACCTTACCTAAATAAAATTGTATTGTATTGTATTCCCGCCACCGGACGAGCCACACCGTGCTGACAGTTAACGACCTCCATGGTTGTTAACCTCGTTCTTCCTGTAATAATGAACGTATGACTTAAATAATCGTGCCTTTATGCGATGAAATAACACGAATACGATATACCGTAACAATCTTCACCTGCTTGAGCAAGCCCGTGAGCTCCTGCCTGTAGAGAGGTTACCTCCCTGGGAGGATGACTCATGCAAGATCATCATCAATGAAATGGCAATGAAAAAATCCAACATGATACCACAAGAAATGAGGCACAAGTATCTCGAGGAAATTTATAAAGAAGCCGGAGATGAACTAGATCAAATCTACACTGACGGGTCATCTAATCCTGTCAATGGCAGGGCTGGTGCAGCATACACGGTAATCAAGGATAATACTTTCCAACGCAGAAATGAAGAAAAAGCACGTATTGAGAACTATGCCTCTTCAACGCAAGCAGAGCTAACTGCCATTGTTATGGCGTTAAGGTTTCTTGAACGGAACACTAATGGTGCAGTGATTTGCACCGATTCAGAAGCAGCACTGCAAAGCCTAAGTAAAAATCAGGCAGAAAATCTTGCAATAGTCGCTGAAATTAAGAGAGCTGTGAGAGTACTTACCAATCAGGGAAGAGTCATCAAGTTTCTGTGGATCCCCTCCCATGTTGGAATATATGGGAATGAACGAGCAGATGTGCTGACTGCTGAAGGCGCTGAAGGAGACCATATTGAATACTTCATACCCAAGACTCAACTACAAATTAGAGATATTATCAGGCAACATCACCGTGACAAGGTAACTGAGGAAAGGAGGATAGATAAGTCAACTTTATTGACTTGCAGCTGGCAATCCCAATCATTATGGCCGAAGAGGAGGACGACGAGGGAGAGAATCAGTAATAGCGAGAATCCGTCTTTGATACAAATATCCATGGAGATATGGAATGGAAACAACAGTTGATCAGCGAAGTTGCAGAATCTGTGGTGAGAGTGATGGACACCGCCTTGACCACTATCTACGTGAATGTGAACACCTGAGAGACATTAGGAATATGTGTAGAATAATAAACCACACATTGTTTGAGTTAGGAAAACACTATTTGTCAAATATTGATACTGTTCTTAAAAGATTTCCCCATTTTGCACCCGCAAGATAACGTAAGCTTTTAAGGGTTGATAAATGTTAATCTTCTTGTTTGAGGAGCTGTTCACTTGAGACAGTTAAGCAAGTCCCAGCTGTGTCTGGGTACAAGTGACAGGATGAACAACCCAGCGGGTTTTCTTCCTATTGGGGAGTGTTGTACATTCTGCTATGGCGGTATGTTCACTCACAAGATGAGTGGCGCTGCCCAATAAACTCGCCCCTTGGGGCAAAATTTAAAAATTTAAATTTGCACCATATAAATTGTTGATTGCTAATATGTAAATTACAAATGATAAGAGATTGAAAAGATAGATAAAAGGTGATGGAAAAATACTGTTATAAATAGATAAATAGAAAATAATTAATATAACGGGAAAGAATATATAAATTATATGCAAATGAATAGTTATTAAAGATGGTTAAGTGTATAAATACAAGTGATTAACTATCTAAAAATGTGAATGGATTAATAAATACATGAGGATTAAAATACTAATTTAAATGAGATAAATATATTTTTTTTTTGAGATATATACAAGAGTTGTTACATTCTTGTAGAGCCACTAGTATGCGTAGCGTTTCGGGCAGGTCCCTGGAATACGATCCCCGCCGCGAAGAATCGTTGTTACAACCAAGTACACATTTTACTGTTGCGTTAAACAGAGGCTACAGTTAAGGAATTGCGCCCAGTAAATCCTCCCCGGCCAGGATACGAACCCATGACATAGCGCTCGCGGAACGCCAGGCGAGTGTCTTACCACTACACCACGGAGATATGTAAAAGGTGCTGGAATAGATCCATAAAAAGTGAATAAATATTAAAGGGATTAAATAGATGAAAAAATAGGACTCAATAATTCCAACTAGAGTGTTATTTGGGTAATATATTAAAAAGGAAGTTCCGGTCAAGTGGTCGAACTGGTGACCGCGTGAACACCGGGTCCAACTGGTGACCGCGGGAACACCGGGTCCGACCTCCCAGTCTGGCCACGACTCTTCCTGCTTAATGAAGAACTCAACAGTCATACATTCATCCACTTCATCATACATCATCAAATGAAAATTGAGGCGTGTGAAGGAGAAAGTCGGGAAGGAAAATTAATCTTTATGAGAAGAGGATGTAAGGTAAGGTAAGGAAATGATGAGGTGAAAGCGCCAGGCCAGTATGAATATATAACACTTGGAAGGGACATTAGGATGGGCTGGGATGTGAGGACGGAGTGAAGGAACGGTGCTCAATCACTTGGACCTTCGGGAATCGAACAGAAAACATACTTTATAGACATCATAAATTTCAATAAAATTAAACAAAGTGAACTGTACGAAGTTATTAAGGTTTATCTGGGAGATATTCTACTTAGTATTTATTTAATCAACAAGTAATTGGTTTTCATTGGTTGTTTATGGACATACAAGTAATTATGGTAATATAGTAATAGTTCAGGTAATTATGGTAATATTATAGTAATAGTTCAGGTAATTATGGTAATATTATAGTAATAGTTCAGGTAATTATGGTAATATTATAGTAATAGTTCAGGTAATTATGGTAATATTATAGTAATAGTTCAGGTAATTATCCTGTTGTTGTCAATATCTTACGACAGTTAAAATGTTTTTGATTACATAACTTTATTGACTCAAGAAATTAAAGAATCGTGAATGAAAACAGGACTGAAGTTAAAACTTGTCATATTCATGTCCAAAATACACAGATTTAAAACGAACGCACACAGACATGTTGTTAGTGTTGCAACGCTCAGGAACGGCATGTTTTGGGTGTTGCAACACAGGAATAAGGTGTTGAGAGTCTTGCAACACTGAAATAAGAAGTTATAAGTGTTGGAACACAAGAAGGAGGTGTTGCGAGTGTTGCAAAACAGAACATGTTGTGAGTGTTGAGCAAAATTTATCAATTTTGTGAGTGCAAAAACAACCACTGCGCCACGGGGATTGTTATTAAAGTTATAGTTAAGGTAATTATGGTCAATTCCTTTCAATATGTTACGGCATTTAACATATTTTTCGTTATATTTCTTTACTGATGCTAGAGAGGAAGGAATCCTGAATGACAACCTCGCTGTAAATGACAGTCCAAATATAGAGAAGGAAAAATACACAGACATAACACGAGTGCAAATGTGAGTGTTGCAACGAAAAGGAATACCGTGTTATGAGTGTTCCATCACAGGAATGAAGTGTTGTGAGTGTTGCAACACAGGAATGAAGTGTTGTGAGTGTTACATCACAGGAATGAAGTGTTGTGAGTGTTGCAACACAGGAATGAAGTGTTGTGAGTGTTGCAACACAGGAATGAAGTGTTGTGAGTGTTGCAAAACAGGAATGAAGTGTTGTGAGTGTTACATCACAGGAATGAAGTGTTGTGAGTGTTACATCACAGGAATGAAGTGTTGTGAGTGTTCCATCACAGGAATGAAGTGTTGTGAGTGTTACATCACAGGAATGAAGTGTTGTGAGTGTTGCAAAACAGGAATGAAGTGTTGTGAGTGTTACATCACAGGAATGAAGTGTTGTGAGTGTTACATCACAGGAATGAAGTGTTGTGAGTGTTGCAACACAGAAATATCAAATTGTGAGTGTTGTAAAATATAAATAACGTGTTGTGAGTGATGCAACACCGAAATAAAATATTGTGATTGTTCAACTGCAGAAATAAAAAAATATTGTTTTGCAACAAAGAAAATAACGTATTTTGAGAGTTATAACCCAGAATAATGTATTGTGAGTACTGCAATATAGTAATAACATGTTGTAGGTGTCACAACGTTGCAACACAAGAATAACGTGTTGTGAGTGTTGCACCAGTATGGAATAATTTATTGTAACACATAATTACCGTGTTGTGAGTGAGTGTTGCATCATATTTTTTTCTGTGATGCAAAACTCACAACACGTTATTTCTGTCCTGAAATACTTGCTATACTTTATTTCTTAGTTGTAACGCAGACAACAAGTTATTTATGTTTTGCAACACAATGTTATTGTTGTATTGCAACACTCACAATGTTATTGTTGTATTGCAACACTCACAATGTTATTGTTGTATTGCAACACTCACAATGTTATTGTTGTATTGCAACACTCACAATGTTATTGTTGTATTGCAACACTCACAATGTTATTGTTGTATTGCAACACTCACAATGTTATTGTTGTATTGCAACACTCACAATGTTATTGTTGTATTGCAACACTCACAATGTTATTGTTGTATTGCAACACTCACAATGTTATTGTTGTATTGCAACACTCACAATGTTATTGTTGTATTGCAACACTCACAATGTTATTGTTGTATTGCAACACTCACAATGTTATTGTTGTATTGCAACACTCACAATGTTATTGTTGTATTGCAACACTCACAACATATTATTACTGTTTTATAATAATATAATAATAATATATATTATAATATGTGAAAGTTGCAAGAATCAATATATAAAATGTGATTGAAAATATAAAATATGATTAAATAGATGACAAATATTATTGAACTAACACTAAAGTATCTTGTAGCCAATATATGGAAAAAAGGAAGAGAGTTCGAACTCTCAGCAGTTAACACCCCGGTGTTAACACCCTGAACACCCCGGTGTTAACACCCTGAACACCCCGGTGTTAACACCCTGAACACCCCGGTGTTAACACCTCGAACACCCCGGTGTTAGCACCCTGAACACCCCGGTGTTAACACCCCCGAACACCTCGGTGTTAACACCCTGAACACCCCATTGTTAACACCCCGAACACCCCGGTGTTAACACCCTGAACACCCCGGTGTTAACACCCTGAACACCCCGGTGTTAACTCCCTGAACACCCCGGTGTTAACACCCTGAACACCCCGGTGTTAACACCCTGAACACCCCGGTGTTAACACCCTGAACACCCCGGTGTTAACTCCCTGAACACCCCGGTGTTAACACCCAAAAAAAGTATTCCTCCAGAGGGACATGACGAGGGAGGAGAGGGCCATGGCGGCAGAAGCAAGGAAGAAGCGCAGGGCGAGAGGGGAAAACCAGGAAACCACAGCTCCCAACACATCACCCCCAGAGGCGAGGGGTGAACCCACAACCAGCTACCCAGTAACACCAGCGGGGAGGGCAACCCCACCACCCTCCTCTGCATAAAAAACCCCCCTTTCCTTCCTGTCCTCCCGCCCCGTTCACCCCATACCCTCCCTGTCCTTCCCCCATCACTTGACCCCCCACCCCTCATCCCAGTATCCTCTGCAACCCTGGTATCCACCTCACAAATCCTCACACCCATGGCACAGCTTCCTCCACCAGCAGAACATTCACCAAGGAGGAGATTTGAGAAGGGACAGAAGAAAGTGAGCCTCAAGGCAATGTACACTAACATAGACAGTATGACAAATAAAGCAAATGAACTTGGAGAATGGGTACTAGAGGAAAACCCAGACATAATAGCTCTCACAGAAACAAAGCTGACGAAAACAATAACAAATGCAGTGTTCCCACAGGACAATTATGTTATGAGGAAAGAGAGAGAAGGGAGAGGTGGGGGTGGTGTAGCTCTGCTGGTAAGAAAAGGCTGGGATTTTGAGGAGTTGGTAGTTCAGGGATGTGAAGGTTTCAGTGACTACATAATAGGAACAATAACAACTGGAGGGCAAAAAATTATAGTTGTAGTCATATATAATCCGCCACCAAATGACAGAAGACCCAGACAGGAATATGATAGAAACAATATGGCCACTATTAACATAATGGAGAGTGCAGCTTCTGTTGCTGGCAGGAATGGATCTGGACTACTAATCATGGGAGACTTCAACCATGGGAAGATAGATTGGGAGAACAGAGACCCGCATGGAGGACCAGAAACATGGAGAGCTAAGCTGCTGGACGTGGCAACAAGAAACTTTCTAAGCCAGCACATCAAGGATCCAACAAGAATGAGAGAAGAGGATGAACCAGCAATGCTTGATCTGATATTTACACTAAATGAGTGGGATATAAGGGAAGTCAAGATGGAAGCGCCCTTGGGAATGAGAGATCACAGTGTATTGAACTTTGAGTACCTGGTAGAGCTAGGAATTTTTCCCCCCAAAAAAGAACTAGGAAACAAAAGGCTGGCATACCGAAAGGGAAATTATGAGGAGATGAGAAGCTTCCTTAGGGAAATACCTTGGGACACAGACCTCAGAGCTAAGTCTGTACAAGATATGATGGACTATGTCACCCAAAAGTGTCAGGAGGCAGTAAGCAGATACATCCCGGCCCAAAAGGAAAAATCCGAGAAGCAAAAGAAGAACCCAGGGTATAATAGGGCATGTATGGAAGCAAAGAAACTGAACAAAAGGGCGTGGAGGAACTTCCGGAATAACAGAACACTAGAAAGCAGAGAGAGATACCAGAGAACCAGGAATGAGTATGTCAGGGTGAGAAGAGAAGCAGAGAAAAGTTATGAAAATGATATAGCAAACAAAGCCAAGACCGAACCAAAGCTACTCCACAGTCATATCAGAAGGAAAACAACAGTGAAAGAACAGGTATTGAAACTTAGAACAGGCGAGGACATGTATACAGAGAATGACAAAGAGGTGTGTGATGAATTCAACAAGAGGTTCCAAGAGTTCTTCACAACAGGACAAGGTGAGGTCACTGTGCTAGGAGAAAGGGAAGTAAACCAGGCGGCCTTGGAAGAGTTTGAAATTACGAGAGAAGAGGTCAAGAGACACCTGCTGGACCTGGATGTTAGAAAGGCTATTGGTCCAGACGGGATCTCGCCATGGGTACTGAAAGAGTGTGCAGAGGCACTTTGCTTGCCACTCTCCATAGTGTATAGTAAGTCACTGGAGACGGGAGACCTACCAGAAATATGGAAGACGGCGAATGTGGTCCCAATATACAAAAGGGGCGACAGGCAAGAGGCACTGAACTACAGGCCAGTGTCATTGACTTGTATACCATGCAAGGTGATGGAGAAGATCGTGAGAAAAAACCTGGTAGCACATCTGGAGAGAAGGGACTTCGTGACAAATCGACAACATGGGTTCAGGGAGGGTAAATCTTGCCTGACTGGCTTAATAGAATTCTATGACCAGGTAACACAGATTAAGCAAGAAAGAGAGGGCTGGGCGGACTGCATTTTCTTGGATTGTCGGAAAGCCTTTGACACAGTACCGCATAAGAGGCTGGTACATAAGCTGGAGAGACAGGCAGGTGTAACTGGTAAGGTGCTCCAGTGGATAAGGGAGTACCTAAGCAATAGGAAGCAGAGAGTTACGGTGAGGGGTGAGACCTCCGATTGGCGTGAAGTCACCAGTGGAGTCCCACAGGGCTCTGTACTAGGTCCTATCTTGTTTCTGATATATGTAAATGATCTCCCGGAGGGTATAGATTCATTTCTCTCAATGTTTGCGGACGATGCCAAAATTATGAGAAGGATTAAGACAGAAGAGGACTGTTTGAGGCTTCAAGAAGACCTAGACAAACTGCAGGAATGGTCGAACAAGTGGTTGTTAGAGTTTAACCCAACCAAATGTAATGTAATGAAGATAGGTGTAGGGAGCAGGAGGCCAAATACAAGGTATTATCTGGGAGAGGAAATTCTTCAGGAGTCAGAGAAGGAAAAAGACTTGGGAGTTGATATCACGCCAGACCTGTCTCCTGCAGCACATATCAAGAGGATAACATCAGCTGCATATGCCAGGCTGGCCAACATACGAACGGCATTCAGAAATTTGCGTAAAGAATCATTCAGAACTTTGTATACCACATATGTCAGGCCAATCCTGGAGTATGCAGCCCCAGCATGGAGTCCATATCGAGTCAAGGATAAGACTAAACTGGAAAAGGTTCAAAGATTTGCCACCAGACTAGTACCCGAGCTGAGAGGTATGAGCTACGAGGAGAGACTACGGGAATTAAACCTCACTTCGCTGGAAGACATTAGAGTTAGGGGGGACATGATCACCGCATTCAAGATTCTCAAGGGAATTGATAGGGTAGATAAAGACAGGCTATTTAACACAAGGGGCACACACACAAGGGGACACAGGTGGAAACTGAGCGCCCAAGTGAGCCACAGAGATATTAGAAAGAACTTTTTTAGTGTCAGAGTGGTTGACAAATGGAGTGCATTAGGAAGTGATGTGGTGGAGGCTGACTCCATACACAGTTTCAAGTGTAGATATGATAGAGCCCAATAGGCTCAGGAATCTGTACACCTGTTGATTGACGGGTGAGAGGCGGGACCAAAGAGCCAGAGCTCAACCCCCGCAAGCACAACTAGGTGAGTACCCGAACATCTCGGTGTTAACACCCTGAACACCCCTCGAAGGGGCCTCGTAGCCTGGTGGGTAGCGCGCAGGACTCGTAATTCTCTGGCGCGGGTTCGATTCCCGCACGAGGCAGAAACAAATGGGAAAAGTTTCTTTCACCCTGAATGCTCCTGTTATCTAGCAGTAAATAGGTACCTGGGAGTTAGTCAGCTGTCACGGGCTGCTTCCAGGGGGTGGAGGCCTGGTCGAGGACCGGGCCGCGGGGACACTAAAGCCCCGAAATCATCTCAAGATAACCCTGGTGTTAACACCCTGAACACCACGGTGTTAACACCCTGAACACCCCGGTGTTAACACCCTGAACACCCCGGTGTTAACACCCTGAACACCCCGGTGTTAACACCCTGAACACCCCAGTGTTAACACCCTGAACACCCCAGTGTTAACACCCCGGTGTTAACACCCTGAACACCCCAGTGTTAACACCCCGAACACCCCGGTGTTAACACCCTGAACACCCCGGTGTTAACACCCTGAACACCCCAGTGTTAACACCCCGGTGTTAACACCCTGAACACCCCAGTGTTAACACCCCGAACACCCCGGTGTTAACACCCCCGAACACCGAGTGTTAACACCCTGAACACCCCAGTGTTAACACCCTTAACACCGGGTCCAACCTCCCAGTCTGGCCACGACTCTTCCTGCTTAATGAAGAACTCAACAGTCATACATTCATACACTTCATCATACATCATCAACTGACAACTGAGGCGTGAGAAGACAAAATCAGGAAGGAAAAGTCTCTGAGGAAGCGAGGTAAGGTAAGGTAATTATGAGGTGAAAGTACTAGGCCAGTATGATTATATAGCACTTGGAAGGGATATTAAGATCATCTGGGATATATAAGGACGAAGTGAAGGAATGGAAAGCTAACACTTGGACCATCGGGGATAGAACGCGGACCTTACAAGAAGCGAGAGGACGGAGTGGAGTAACGGTGCCCAAGCACTGGGACCATCGGGGATCGAACACAAGAGTATTTTATAAGCAGCACAGATCTAATAAATTTAAGCAAACTGAAGTGTACACAGTTGTTCTCACCAGTTCTTTAAGGTTTATCAATTAGTTATTGAACTTAGTTAATGAATCAATATTAAAGTTATGTTTATCAGTTAGTTATTAAACTACGCGTGGAACCCGTAGGTGCGGGACTCTGAAGTCCTCCTCCTTGGGCTCTAGCAGCCCCAGGCTCTGCTTCAGGAGGCTGGGGTCGTTCTTGCACTTGCTGGGGTGGTTCTTCTCCGGCCCCGACCACGACGGTCTCCGGGTTATGAGTCCCTTCGCCAGCTTCCAGGTCAACTCCGGAGCTCACAGTTCCTGCGACGGCGCTGGAACCAATCGTATTGGCGTTTGCCTTTCCATTGGAGACTTTCGGCGCCGTGGAGAGGGGGGACCTGCTGCATGGTTGACAGCTTCTCCCCCGTATCAACCTACCCTGGCTTTGTGCCCTGGAGAGGCCACTCCACACCGACAACCAGAGCACAACTCCATAGTCTCCTGAGACTGATGAATGTCTGCTACTACTACGACTAGAAGATATAGGTAATAATATATATGTAATAGTATTAGTTAACACAAAAACTATATATTGGAGGAACTCTACAACCTGTAATAAGAAGTCTTTTACTTTGAATGTAACCAATGTTGTAACTCTTTTTGTGTAATGAAATTTTAAATAAAATAAAATGACAAAATAAAAAAATATAGGGGTGAAAAGACAATATGTAAGTTTATGCGGGTGCCCCACAAGGCTTCCCCGGATGCTGCATGTCGTCTTCTTCGAGGTCGAGGGTCCCTACAAACGCAACCAAAGATGGTACCCCCTATATATTTATATAACCTATATCTATAAATAGAATGTTTATCCGAGGTTGGTGACCAGACACTTGGTGGGACTTGCCTCGCCCAGCTTTCCCAGATGAGTCATGTTGGGTAGGGGAGCGTCATAGCCTAGTCGGTGTCCGCCGAATTGTAATACTTTAAGAAATATCGGCATTTATATTAAATAGCAAACCTAAGACAACCGTGCAGTAATAACATCTATGTAGGAGAACTCCACAAGGGCCGTGACGAGAGGATCCTAGATGCTGCCGTAATCGACTGAGCTACGACATGGTAAAAGAATTGGAACCAGAAGTTCTACTGACCTTACTTGGATCCTGCAGCCTCTCCGAGACACAAACCAGGATTGTACACAATTCCCCCCATGCACCCGAGCTCTGTCAATAAGCCGTTCTACCTCTTTGCCTTTACTTCATTTTGTAATGAAGTAAATGTTTATTCAGGTAAAGTACATACATACAAGGTGAGACACAAACATGTTGTTGGATTTATAGATAGAGCTTGTACATACAATGTCTAAAGCCACTATTACGCCAAGCGTTTTGGGCAAGGTTGGCCCGAACCTTTGTATTTGTTTCTCATAAAACTTAACTTACCATCCAAGGTCTAATACATGCTGAGGCCAGATATAGTACATATATATGTTATACTAGGCCTAGGAATATATATGTTTGGTTTTAGCTATATTTTTTCCGGACTATAAGGTGAATAGTACCAAATTCTACTATGTAATTGTCTATTACGTCAATATTTCATTTATATGTACGATGCTCTACATAGTTACAAAATGTACAGGAGGATGGATTGCATTCATTAGAGATAAAAACATTTCTTTTGGTTTGTTATGGTAGGAAAAAATTAGACTGTAGCAGAGCGTAGTTTCGATCTACGGACCTCTAGTTGGATTATGGGTCCAGCACGCTTCCACTGCGCCACTCTGCTCCACAATACATAGTTATATGACTCTCAATATTAATAATTAGTATAATGTAGTATTAGCAAATTACAAAATGGTATAAGTTTTATGATTTAATAAATATTGTCAATATACTTTGTTATTAATTTTAGCTCTTTGAAGGGAAGGGAAGGGAACTATCAGGGGGAAAGCGCCAAGCCATTACAACTATATAGCACTGGGAAGGGGTCAGGATAAGGATTTGGGATGTGACGGGGGGAAGAAATGGTGCCCAACCACTTGGACGGTCGGGGATTGAACGCCGACCTGCAAGAAGCGAGACCGTCGCTCTACCGTCCGACCCAAGTGGTTGGACACTTTGAGTTTATTTCAATGGGTTATAAAAACAAACATTTAAAAAGTCAAATGTTTCCGGCCGGGATCGAACCGGGGACCTTGCGCGTGTGAGGCGCACGTGATAACCACTACACTACGGAAACCTGAAATATAGTGACCTGTTATTATATGGACCAAATCCGGTTAATTGCTTCCGAAGATGCACATAGTTTTTCTTCAGCGATATAATATGATCAAAACACATTGCTTGAGTAATTATGTAAATTATAAAAGGTTTAATAACGAAAATAGAGAGAAAATCCTGTTTTATGTGTGTACGGCGTGTGTGACGTCACGATAACATGAGAGGTTTAGTTTAGTTTAGTTCACTTATTATGCACCCCATACCCATCTTGTGGGAGGTAGTGGAAGGGGTTACAGAGGCACATAATGGGCTCAGGGACTGAACCCCACAATTCATTTAGCTAAGCAAGTTTCAGTCTTGAAAAGCTAGTTACAAAATTCAGTATAAGTCATCACATCATTAATGGGTTCGCGATTGACCACAAGTACAGTTTCTAAATTAAGCAACTGACATATGTGGAGAGCTAGTGTCACAATTGATATGTTTGTCCTGCACACCGCAACCCCCCCCCCCCCCCCCTCCAGTGGGCAGCGGTGGATAGCTTACAATCACTTAGGTACTACCTACAGTTAGCAAACTGGGGATATTTGGCCAAAATTTCTGGTAACAGATCATTTTCAATTAAATATTTACACATCTCTGGAACATTTGTTATAGGAAGCAGGAAGAAGTGTTATAAGGGCTTCAGAGAGCGGGAGGAAGCAGCAGGAATAATTTGTAAGGTTTCAGAGAGCAGGAGCCAGTGGTAGGAAGCAGTAGAAAGTATTTGTAAGGTATGTGCTTCATGAGGAAACAGGAGGTGGTGTTATTAGGGCTTCAGAGAGCAGAAGGGAATATTTTTAAGGCTTCAGAGAGCGGGAGGAAGTGGGAGGTAGCAGAAGGAAGTATTAATAGTGTTTCAGAGAGCGGGAACGAGTTGGAGGAAGTATTTTTATGGATTCAGAGAGTGGTAGGAAGTGTTACTAGAGCTTCAGAGAGCAGGAGGAAGCAGTTTTAGGGCTTTCGGTGGCGAGAGCGAGCGGTAAGAAGCAGGAGGAAATATTTGTAAGGTTTTAGAGAGCGTAGCCTCCGTAACACAGTTAGTTAGCGTACAAATGTTTCTCGCTGTAGGGCTCTCCACATGTCAGTTGCTTAATTTAGAAACTGTACTTGTGGGCGGTCTCGAGCCCATTGTTGATGTGATGATGTGCATTAAATTTTGTAACTCTCTCAGCAAGATTAACTTGCTCAGGTAAATGAGTTGTGGTGTTCAGTCCCTGAGCCCATTATGTGCCTCTGTAACTCTTCCCACTACCGCCCACAGGACGGGTATGGGGTGCATATGATTGATTGATGAAGATTCAGCCACCTAAAAGGTGGCACGGGCATGAATAGCCCGTAAGGGTGCATATTAAATGAACTAAACTATAAACTAGGGTTATCCCATGGAATTGTCTAACTAGCGAAGTCGCTAAATACCAAGATATTACCTCAGTTCAATATCCAAATAGAAACAATCCTCATGAACCATGGGGGGAGGGGGGGGATCATTGACAAGCCGATGGCTTCCACTATCCGTCGAGGACACTAGAGACAGGTAAATTTTAGGTACAAATCTCCCACGTTCGTTATTGTGCCTTTATTTGTTAACATATAGCTAGCTCAACCTGTAGTTTGTAAATACTAATATTGAAGGGGGTAGCAAGACACTGCTATGTACCTACATTTGTAATGTAAAAAAATTATTAATACATTAAAACAACTTCGTAGCAGAGCGTAGTTACGATCTACGGACCTCTGGGTTATGGGCCCAGCACGCTTCCACTGCGCCACTCTGCTGCTCATATTATTTGGATGATACATTTTATACATCTTTTATAATATTATAATTGGTAATATTTTCTTCATAAATAAAAGTATCAGTGTTTTTGCGCAGTAACGCACCAGTACGTACTGATCTTGCGCATGGGATGCGCACATCATGGCTACTGTGCACAGCCAGCTGCGTATGACATACATCATAGCATGGGTATGTGATCAGTGCTGCACACGATGGGTATGGGTTCACTACCACTCATGAACAGGACATGTATTGGAGGCACTAACGCTCACAGGATAGGTATACATGGGGTCTACAGGATAAGTATGGGATCCACTCAGCCCTGGAGGCTGATCTGTCGTGTTTGTTGAGGTCTATAGCAACTCTTCTTGCATGTAAACATTCCAAGCATAAGAATCATATTTAGTGTCTGGACCGAGATTCATCAGTCAGTTACGCAAGTACTTACGAACATGTTATCTCAGTCTTTGGCGACTTTACACATATTAAACAGTTGATGAGCTCCAAAGGACTGGGAGGCTGTTTATAATTATATATTATTTTCCAAATTGTTGTGTTATGCCGCCAAAACTCGGTATGTAGATGTTCAACCCGTCCTCCTAATAGAACGGCGCCTTTTGACGAATACTCTTCCCGAGACCAACAATTGTCGTACTAGAAAATGGTAGCGGCTCGTGAAACTGCAGCCCATCCTCTTGTGTTGGTAGTACTTATAGTAACGATGAGGACCACAGTAAATATATCGACGAACAACGCAATTAGAAAGTAGAAATTTGTACTATTGAATTTAGACAAACCGGAAAAGGTTTTATATTTATGTTGCAAAGACAACCTTAACTAACTGAACCTTTCTAGGCCTAATACGCGCAATCTGAGGCCTAATATCGTACATATGAGTGCTATACTAGACCTTGGAATTTATATGTTTTGTTTAGCTTTATTTTTTCAGACTATAAAGTGATAGTACTATATACTTCACTTCCGACTATAAAGAGTCTATAATTAAGACTATAAATAAGAATTCAGACTATAAAGTGATCAGTAAGTTCTATTATGTAATGACTTAGTACGTCAACGTTTGTACTATGGAGCATATACAACAACTACTGTGTAAACAGGAGGATGGGTCGCGACGTTGACATACTGTGCCGTTCTCTGTTGTGTTAGGATAAGGTCACTTACGCGCGAGAGTTTGTTGACGTTGGCAGACTTGAGGAGGACGGGCTGGATCACGGGGCCAAGTGTGACATCGCTGTCAAGTGTGTTATGTCGGTCTTGTCTGAGGTCAACCCCTAGAGTTGGCCTAAATAATCGCCCCCGGGTGGGCTCGAACCACCAACCTTTCGGTTAACAGCCGAACGCGTTAACCAATTGTGCCACGGAGGCTCGAGGAACGTACTAAACAAATTTGTAATAAGGCGGAACTACTTAGATATCGAAGTGTAATAATTATCTGAGTTTGAGAGCTACTAATAGTGGCCTCGATGAGGACAGGAGGCCGGCGGCTTGTCGACGGTCCCCCATTTGCTTTGATGATATTTTCCTGATGATGATAATTCCTATAGTGTCCTAATGCCTAAGTAACCTTGTGTCTAGTGGTCACGACGGAGACGGGAAGCCGGCAGCTTGTCAATGGCTCCCCCATTTTTCCTAAGTTTCCTCCTTTTCTTTCTTCCCTAATTTTCCTCCTTTCCCCCCACAAAAAAGAGTAACAACAACAAAAAAGACTCTGGGGTTGGAGTCCCTGTGCCTTCTTGTACCAACTTCGAGGTTAACTCCGGAGCTGGAGCCCCCTGGGGGCAGTTCCTTGTTGCCTTCAACCTCTTACTGACAGTTCCTGCGACGGCGCTGGAACCTGTCTTATTGGCGTTTGCCTTTCCAATTGAGACGTTCTGTGCTGTGGAGAGGGGGACCTGCTGCATGGGTGACAGCTTCTCCCCCCGTATCAACCTACCCTGGCTTTGTGCCCTGGTGAGGCCACTCCAGACCGACAACCAGAACGGAACTCCATAGTCTCCTGAGACAGATGGACGCCTACTACTTGGATGGTCCACCAGTTTTTACATTCTTGTAAAGCCACTAGCACGCATAGCGTTTCGGCCAGGTCCTATATCCTAATACGGCTAAGTCCTAAGATTAATATTAATCTTAATTAATAACCCCGGAATACGACCCGTCAAATCGTTTCACTGCTGGATGAAGAGAGGCGTACTGTTAAGAATTGGAACCTAGTCAATCCTCCTCGGCCAGGATACGAACCCAGACTAAATTGCTCGCGAATTGCCGGGCTAGAGTTTCACCACTGCGCCACGGGGACTGCATATACTACTGCATGCACGGTGACCAGTCATTGAAAGTTTCTCAACAATTGGGAACTCTAATAAGAAAGTCAACCAAACCGTAGGAATAGTGAAACGAACCTTTGACTTCATGGAAAATGAAGTTATTGAACTGTAAACATCTCTGGTGCGGCCACATTTGGACTGCTGTATCAAGCATAGAGGCCTCAGCTTCAGAACATATCTGCTGTGGAGAAAGTACAACACAGAGCGACAAAAAGCATCTCAGAACTATATTGGCTCCCATACCAGGAACGGTTGAGGGCCCCAGGACTAACACAGCAAGCCAGACGGGGCATGGTGGCTCCCATACCAGGAACGGTTGAGGGCCCCAGGACTAACACAGCAAGCCAGACGGGGCATGGTGGCTCCCATACCAGGAACGGTTGAGGGCCCCAGGACTAACACAGCAAGCCAGACGGGGCATGGTGGCTCCCATACCAGGAACGGTTGAGGGCCCCAGGACTAACACAGCAAGCCAGACGGGGCATGGTGGCTCCCATACCAGGAACGGTTGAGGGCCCCAGGACTAACACAGCAAGCCAGACGGGGCATGGTGGCTCCCATACCAGGAACGGTTGAGGGCCCCAGGACTAACACAGCAAGCCAGACGGGGCATGGCGGCTCCCATACCAGGAACGGTTGAGGGCCCCAGGACTAACACAGCAAGCCAGACGGGGCATGGTGGCTCCCATACCAGGAACGGTTGAGGGCCCCAGGACTAACACAGCAAGCCAGACGGGGCATGGCTGGCTCCCATACCAGGAACGGTTGAGGGCCCCAGGACTAACACAGCAAGCCAGACGGGGCATGGTGGCTCCCATACCAGGAACGGTTGAGGGCCCCAGGACTAACACAGCAAGCCAGACGGGGCATGGTGGCTCCCATACCAGGAACGGTTGAGGGCCCCAGGACTAACACAGCAAGCCAGACGGGGCATGGTGGCTCCCATACCAGGAACGGTTGACGGGCCCCAGGACTAACACAGCAAGCCAGACGTGGCATGGTGGCTCCCATACCAGGAACGGTTGACGGGCCCCAGGACTAACACAGCAAGCCAGACGGGGCATGGTGGCTCCCATACCAGGAACGGTTGACGGCCCCAGGACTAACACAGCAAGCCAGACGGGGCATGGTGGCTCCCATACCAGGAACGGTTGACGGCCCCAGGACTAACACAGCAAGCCAGACGTGGCATGGTGGCTCCCATACCAGGAACGGTTGACGGCCCCAGGACTAACACAGCAAGCCAGACGGGGCATGGTGGCTCCCATACCAGGAACGGTTGAGGGCCCCAGGACTAACACAGCAAGCCAGACGGGGCATGGTGGCTCCCATACCAGGAACGGTTGAGGGCCCCAGGACTAACACAGCAAGCCAGACGGGGCATGGTGGCTCCCATACCAGGAACGGTTGAGGGCCCCAGGACTAACACAGCAAGCCAGACGTGGCATGGTGGCTCCCATACCAGGAACGGTTGAGGGCCACAGGACTAACACAGCAAGCCAGACGGGGCATGGTGGCTCCCATACCAGGAACGGTTGAGGGCCCCAGGACTAACACAGCAAGCCAGACGGGGCATGGTGGCTCCCATACCAGGAACGGTTGAGGGCCCCAGGACTAACACAGCAAGCCAGACGGGGCATGGTGGCTCCCATACCAAGAACGGTTGAGGGCCCCAGGACTAACACAGCAAGCCAGACGGGGCATGGCGGCCCCCATACCAGGAACGGTTGAGGGCCCCAGGACTAACACAGCAAGCCAGACGTGGCATGGTGGCTCCCATACCAGGAACGGTTGAGGGCCCCAGGACTAACACAGCAAGCCAGACGGGGCATGATGGCTCCCATACCAGGAACGGTTGAGGGCCCCAGGACTAACACAGCAAGCCAGACGGGGCATGGTGGCTCCCAAACCAGGAACGGTTGAGGGCCCCAGGACTAACACAGCAAGCCAGACGGGGCATGGTGGCTCCCATACCAGGAACGGTTGAGGGCCCCAGGACTAACACAGCAAGCCAGACGGGGCATGGTGGCTCCCAAACCAGGAACGGTTGAGGGCCCCAGGACTAACACAGCAAGCCAGACGTGGCATGGTGGCTCCCATACCAGGAACGGTTGAGGGCCCCAGGACTAACACAGCAAGCCAGACGGGGCATGGTGGCTCCCATACCAGGAACGGTTGAGGGCCCCAGGACTAACACAGCAAGCCAGACGTGGCATGGTGGCTCCCATACCAGGAACGGTTGAGGGCCCCAGGACTAACACAGCAAGCCAGACGTGGCATGGTGGCTCCCATACCAGGAACGGTTGAGGGCCCCAGGACTAACACAGCAAGCCAGACGTGGCATGGTGGCTCCCATACCAGGAACGGTTGAGGGCCCCAGGACTAACACAGCAAGCCAGACGTGGCATGGTGGCTCCCATACCAGGAACGGTTGAGGGCCCCAGGACTAACACAGCAAGCCAGACGGGGCATGGTGGCTCCCATTCCAGGAACGGTTGAGGGCCCCAGGACAAACACAGCAAGCCAGACGTGGCATGGTGGTTCCCATACCAGGACCGGTTGAGGGCCACAGGACTAACACAGCAAGCCAGACGTGGCATGGTGGTTCCCATACCAGGACCGGTTGAGGGCCACAGGACTAACACAGCAAGCCAGACGGGGCATGGTGGCTCCCATACCAGGAACGGTTGAGGGCCCCAGGACTAACACAGCAAGCCAGATGTGGCATGGCGGCTCCCATACCAGGAACGGTTGAGGGCCCCAGGACTAACACAGCAAGCCAGATGTGGCATGGCGGCTCCCATACCAGGAACGGTTGAGGGCCCCAGGACTAACACAGCAAGCCAGACGTGGCATGGCGGCTCCCATACCAGGAACGGTTGAGGGCCCCAGGACTAACACAGCAAGCCAGACGGGGCATGGCGGCTCCCATACCAGGAACGGTTGAGGGCCCCAGGACTAACACAGCAAGCCAGACGGGGCATGGTGGCTCCCATACCAGGAACGGTTGAGGGCCCCAGGACTAACACAGCAAGCCAGACGGGGCATGGTGGCTCCCATACCAGGAACGGTTGAGGGCCCCAGGACTAACACAGCAAGCCAGACGGGGCATGGTGGCTCCCATACCAGGAACGGTTGAGGGCCCCAGGACTAACACAGCAAGCCAGACGGGGCATGGTGGCTCCCATACCAGGAACGGTTGAGGGCCCCAGGACTAACACAGCAAGCCAGACGGGGCATGGTGGCTCCCATACCAGGAACGGTTGACGGCCCCAGGACTAACACAGCAAGCCAGACGGGGCATGGTGGCTCCCATACCAGGAACGGTTGACGGCCCCAGGACTAACACAGCAAGCCAGACGTGGCATGGTGGCTCCCATACCAGGAACGGTTGACGGCCCCAGGACTAACACAGCAAGCCAGACGGGGCATGGTGGCTCCCATACCAGGAACGGTTGAGGGCCCCAGGACTAACACAGCAAGCCAGACGGGGCATGGTGGCTCCCATACCAGGAACGGTTGAGGGCCCCAGGACTAACACAGCAAGCCAGACGGGGCATGGTGGCTCCCATACCAGGAACGGTTGAGGGCCCCAGGACTAACACAGCAAGCCAGACGTGGCATGGTGGCTCCCATACCAGGAACGGTTGAGGGCCACAGGACTAACACAGCAAGCCAGACGGGGCATGGTGGCTCCCATACCAGGAACGGTTGAGGGCCCCAGGACTAACACAGCAAGCCAGACGGGGCATGGTGGCTCCCATACCAGGAACGGTTGAGGGCCCCAGGACTAACACAGCAAGCCAGACGGGGCATGGTGGCTCCCATACCAAGAACGGTTGAGGGCCCCAGGACTAACACAGCAAGCCAGACGGGGCATGGCGGCCCCCATACCAGGAACGGTTGAGGGCCCCAGGACTAACACAGCAAGCCAGACGTGGCATGGTGGCTCCCATACCAGGAACGGTTGAGGGCCCCAGGACTAACACAGCAAGCCAGACGGGGCATGATGGCTCCCATACCAGGAACGGTTGAGGGCCCCAGGACTAACACAGCAAGCCAGACGGGGCATGGTGGCTCCCAAACCAGGAACGGTTGAGGGCCCCAGGACTAACACAGCAAGCCAGACGGGGCATGGTGGCTCCCATACCAGGAACGGTTGAGGGCCCCAGGACTAACACAGCAAGCCAGACGGGGCATGGTGGCTCCCAAACCAGGAACGGTTGAGGGCCCCAGGACTAACACAGCAAGCCAGACGTGGCATGGTGGCTCCCATACCAGGAACGGTTGAGGGCCCCAGGACTAACACAGCAAGCCAGACGGGGCATGGTGGCTCCCATACCAGGAACGGTTGAGGGCCCCAGGACTAACACAGCAAGCCAGACGTGGCATGGTGGCTCCCATACCAGGAACGGTTGAGGGCCCCAGGACTAACACAGCAAGCCAGACGTGGCATGGTGGCTCCCATACCAGGAACGGTTGAGGGCCCCAGGACTAACACAGCAAGCCAGACGTGGCATGGTGGCTCCCATACCAGGAACGGTTGAGGGCCCCAGGACTAACACAGCAAGCCAGACGTGGCATGGTGGCTCCCATACCAGGAACGGTTGAGGGCCCCAGGACTAACACAGCAAGCCAGACGGGGCATGGTGGCTCCCATTCCAGGAACGGTTGAGGGCCCCAGGACAAACACAGCAAGCCAGACGTGGCATGGTGGTTCCCATACCAGGACCGGTTGAGGGCCACAGGACTAACACAGCAAGCCAGACGTGGCATGGTGGTTCCCATACCAGGACCGGTTGAGGGCCACAGGACTAACACAGCAAGCCAGACGGGGCATGGTGGCTCCCATACCAGGAACGGTTGAGGGCCCCAGGACTAACACAGCAAGCCAGATGTGGCATGGCGGCTCCCATACCAGGAACGGTTGAGGGCCCCAGGACTAACACAGCAAGCCAGATGTGGCATGGCGGCTCCCATACCAGGAACGGTTGAGGGCCCCAGGACTAACACAGCAAGCCAGACGTGGCATGGCGGCTCCCATACCAGGAACGGTTGAGGGCCCCAGGACTAACACAGCAAGCCAGACGTGGCATGGCGGCTCCCATACCAGGAACGGTTGAGGGCCCCAGGACTAACACAGCAAGCCAGACGTGGCATGGTGGCTCCCATACCAGGAACGGTTGAGGGCCCCAGGACTAACACAGCAAGCCAGACGGGGCATGGTGGCTCCCATACCAGGAACGGTTGAGGGCCCCAGGACTAACACAGCAAGCCAGACGGGGCATGGTGGCTCCCATACCAGGAACGGTTGAGGGCCCCAGGACTAACACAGCAAGCCAGACGGGGCATGGTGGCTCCCATACCAGGAACGGTTGAGGGCCCCAGGACTAACACAGCAAGCCAGACGTGGCATGGCGGCTCCCATACCAGGAACGGTTGAGGGCCCCAGGACAAACACAGCAAGCCAGACGTGGCATGGTGGTTCCCATACCAGGACAGTAGATATTTTGGTGACAGATAGCCCCACCTATGTATGTAGATCAGATAAGAAAATCAGAAGCGGGGAGCCACATAGTGCCACTCCATATTAGGTCACCCAAGGTGTGAGTGGTAGCAGTCGAAAAAACAGTGAAGATAGGTATCTATTATGTGCCACTATGATCATGTTCATTTACAGTAAAGTAGCTGCCTATGAAGGGTAATCAGATAAGAAAATCAGAGGCGGGGTGCCACTTAGAGCCACCCCATATTAGGTCGCCCAAGGTGTGGGGCAGCAACAATCGTAAAATAGTGAAGATAGGTATCTATTATGTGTCGCTATGTTCATGCTCATGTTCATTTATACAGAAAAGTATGACAGTATATTTGTATAATAAACACTCAGGTGAGCGGTAGTTACCCCCCCCCCACCTCCCCCTATGGGACAGGTGTAAAAACAGGATCCTCGCAGTAGGGGCGGTCCCCCCTCACCAGCCCTCCTCATACTTGATGACCTTGAGTGTACCGTAAGAGGGACCAGCCTCCCTTAGTTGTTTTTAAGTTGGATATATTTTAAGCCTCTATACTTAAAGAAGGAGAAAAAGAAATAATCCTGATGATTTATAGATTATATTATCAAAGTACATAGGGTTAAACATAGTCGTATTGTAGGTCATCTCCCCCCACATAATATTTATTAACAAGACCTCTCCTTCTCGCCCACAAGTCCGTTGTGGGGTCTTCCTCCCCCTCCTCCTCCTCCTCCTCCTGGGACGAAGATGATGACTCATCATCTCCCAGAGAGTGAATGGGATGTAGTGCGCCTCCCTCAGGTGACTGACTGCTGACGTCATAGGGTTCACTCTCGCTGGTGGGGTGTTGTCCTTCCTCTCCTTGTGGTTCAATGACGTCACCACGTTCACTCTCGGTGGACATTCCTTGGGCTGAGGTGTTGGGGTGGGGGTCGGATGGTATGTCTGGGTGACCATACGCTAGGCTAGTGTATTTATTTAGGTAAAAGCGCTTATCATCAAATGCACTTAAACCCCTCTTAGTATTGAATGTGGTTGCCATCTGCCCCCCTATGTTTCTTATTTGTGAGTAATTAAAAGTATTTACTACACCATTACTGTGAAGGGTCTCTTTAAAGTGGTTATGTGTTAAAGATCTTTGCACAGCTCGGGGAATACCCTTAGCGGTGATGGAATTTTTATTGTCAAGCAAAAGCACACTATACATTTTGGGCTTGAGTGCCACAACTTCAAGGATGTGTTTATCTGACACCTCTGACTTTAACAGCCCTAAAACACCCTTTTTAGAAGGATCATACAAGGGGTGAGTTTCAGGAAAATTACTCGTATCCATCCACAAACTAAGGGGTTCTTTCCCCATCTCATTAAAGACATCTTCAGCTAGTAAGGTGAAAATGAAACTGTCTGTATCACTATACACCAGTTGTACCCTATCTGAATAGTGGTTCTTAAGTACCCTGTACCAAAAATGGTACAAGCTGTATTTTGCTAGCTCAAGAATCTGGAACCCAATGTAATTAGGATGAGTAATTTTAATGAATGGTCTGGAACTGACAGACAATAATTTATTGTCGCCTAAATGCACCATTCGTTTAAAGCGGGGATTCTTCACCTCTCGTAAAAAGACCCTAGCTGAAGTCACTAGTTTGGTGTCAATGGCATAACGAGCTGGATTCAGTAGCGTTTTACCAAAAACACTGTTCGTCAGTAATTTGAAGAGTGTTTTCCTATCATTACTGCTGGAGGCATTTCTATTGTTAACGTTGGTGTTAACAAATTCTGCCATAAAATCTGACTGGTGGAACTCGTAAATTGCATGTATTGTTTCCACTTCAAGTCCTATCTCAATAAATAGTTGTAAAAGGTGAAGAGATATGAAATAATGTTTTTTGGGGAGATGATCTCCAACCAGTTTGATGTTTTTTGGGGGGAGGTGTGTGATGTTATTTGTTTCCAGAAGTCCCCTACTAAATGGTGAGATATCCTCCATACTTATTCCCCTATGGTGTAAACAAAGGGGCAGATCGTCTGTTAGTCTAGCTATTTCGGGTCTTAAAAGTTTGGTGTCAATTAAGAGCCAGTACCCTTTGTTAGAAGAGAAAGGCTGTTCTGTCATTATCTTCCCCCCGCTAATGAAGGAGTTCATCTCATCAGATGATAGTCTCCTTAGTCCCCCATGGGGCAATTTCCTAGTCATACAACTCCCATAGAGGCTGTTAAAGTCGAGATAAAGTAAGAATGAAGACCTATCCTCCTGGGGGTTAAAAGATGGGTTGACATAGCGGTTGTTAGCTCTGACATAACTCCTAACTGCAGTTGTAAAACCCCCTCGTATGTTTTGTGATAAGAGATTGTGCAACGTCACATCTGCACTTAACTCCAACGATATTCTACTACTTTTCAGGAAGCAGTCGTAGGAGTACCCTGGGAGGCTGCAATAGTGTGTCAATTCTAAAGAATATATATCATTTAGAATTGCCCTGTGGTGTGTAAAAATGTCAGCCAGTAATCCTACATCACACCTCAAATAAATGAGGAGGTAGTCTTTTAATGTCCTACACCCTGTAGCCTCCCATACTAATTTAGAATGTCTATATTCGTCCAAAGTTATACCTGATTTGTTTAGGGAGCTGTAGAACATTTCAATAGGAGGGAGTGTTGTGTCATTAAAGCAGCTGATTTTTGTGGTATATTCATAAGGGAAAAACTGCTTACCCTTTAAGAGTAGGTG